>NW_026112001.1:95000-125000 GCF_024679095.1 Eriocheir sinensis
ATGAGAAACTGAGTACGACAATCTGGCACCGTTGTACAATAATCCCAGCCATCAGCTGTTCAGTGTTTGTTTACCTCGCGCGGGGAGAGAGGAAGGGTCTGTGCTTCCCCTTGTTATCCTCGTGCTCCCGGCCTTGTAGCGGTGCCGTGGCGGGGCGTGTAGGCGTTGACATGTAAGCCCCGGTCGTCTACCCTCCGTGCCCTATGGGGGACCGTGGACGGGGCAGGTAGTTTGGGTTAACCCGTCCGCTGCGGTTGGCACGGGTTTGGATTTCACTGTTAGCCTAGTATCATATATATAGTTTCATGTCTTTCTCTGTCTCTGTGGTGGATAGTGGAGTGTTTCCCATGTGGTATTGGTGTGCTGGATATCCTCTCCCAAGGTGCAGGACTACATTTTCTTCATTGAATTGTAGCAGCCACTTTTTGTTCCATTCCTGTAGCTTGATGAGGTCTTCTGCTAGGAAATGCACATTCAAGGGGACAAATATACTTTTCCCATTCCATTTCAACAGAGTAAATTTTAATGCAAGTGGAATTTTTCCATGTTGAGAATATGCTAACAGCTCCTCATTTTCATTTTCCATTTCCATCTTGCAGCACTCACGGTCAACGGCACTGCCCATACACTCAGTCCACCCTGGCGGGGACCTCACCAATGACCTCCATGAAAACAGGGTCCCAGACAAGCCAGTTGGTCTGAAGGGTGAGTGTTTCCCTCAGTGTTGTGATTTACATCCTCTGTCCCCTTCAAATTGTCCCTCCTACCTCCTACCTCCTTATCCATCACTTACATTCTTAATTCCCAACAAACAGTATAAACCTAATATATGTGTTGTGCATAGAATTTAGGATAACTTACAGGTACAATACATTTGTATAATTTTGTTTTCATGGTACAAAATATTCATGTTTGGAAGCCATGATAAAACCTACATAGTGATCATGATGGTGGAGTCACTGTGTTATCTGCAGTGTCTTGTGGTCCATTACAGCCGTGGCGCTGACTGACCACATCAGGGTGTGCTGGCAGCCCCCCGCACAGCACAATGTGATGCTGTGCGGCTACACCATTGCCTGGGACCAAGGCGTGGCGGACATCTACTCCAAGATCGTGGACAGCAAGCAGCGCAGTTACATCATTGATAAGCTGGGTGTGTAAGATGATCATTTGTGACTAATTCTCCATTTTCTGGCCAAGTAGTATGCAGACCTGCAGTGTGATTCTCCACAAGACAGGGATTTTGAATTAGCCACTTCTACATTTGTGTTGAGCCAAGAGAAGGTAAAGATTTTGTTAGCCTGTCAAATGTGATTGGCACGGATTTGCCCTCACTGTTAGTCTGGTAACCTTTCTCTGCCTCTCTGGTGGACAGTGGAGTGTTTCCCATGTGGATATCCCCTCCCAAGGTGCAGGACTACATTTTTCTTCACTGAATTTTAGTAGAAACATTTTGATCCATTTCTATAGCTTGGTGAGGTCTTCTGGTAGGAAATCCACAGTCAATGGGTGAAATGATATCATAGTTAACCATTTATTGAGTCTGGAGTTAACATTACATTCACCCCCCCCAAAAAAAATGATGATGGAGTCCATAACAAGTTTTCATTTAAGCAAAGTAAAGTGAAGGTAGAGATCTTGCTAAGTAGATCATAGTTAAACATTTATTGAGTCTGTTAACATTTCACACACACACACACACACACACACACACACACACACACACAAACACAGAAAAGTATTTACACACCATCATAAAGTTAGCTCTCCATATTGTGAAGACCCTGGACCATGAGAGCAATTATTGAGGGAAAGGAGGTGGTATTCTGAGTTGCCATTTTCAGACTCATCATCGTTCAGGCTCATTCCTCTGTCTGCCCTGAACTCTCAGATATTTCCTGGGTGGTCATAATGTTAGTCAGGTTATTCATTGGTTATCTGTGGCCTGTTATCTGTCTTTCTACCTGTTGTCTGTTAGTCTATCTTATTTGTTATCTGTTCTGCCCAGTTTAACCCCTTGACTGCGGATTTCCTAGCAGCAGACCTCGCCAAGCTACAGGAATGGAACAAAAAGTGTCCGTGGCTACAATTCAATGAAGAAAAGTGTAGTCCTGCACCTTGGGAGGGGATATCCACCACACCAATACCACATGGGAAACACTCCACTATCCACCACAGACAGAGAGAGAAAGACCTGGGACTATGCTACCAGTGAAGGCAAAATCCGTGCCAATCGCAGCGGACGGGTTAAGGGTCGTGAAAAAATTGTTGTATTGTTACGATTAGGTCCATAACAAGTTCTCCATCTCCTCAGAACCCAACATGGAGTTTGTGATAAGCCTGCGAGCCTTCAACAACGTGGGTGACGGGCAACCGGTGTACCAGCAAGTCCACACCCAGCCAGAGGAGGAGGAGGTGGTGGCACCCACGCTGGACCCGGCGGTGTGGGTGAAGGCCGTGGTGCTGACGCCCTTCACCGTGGTGCTGCAGTGGGCGGACACCATGCTGAGCCAGAACCAGGTGATTTATTTATTTATTTATTTATTATTATTATTATTTTTTTTTTTTTCAAGGGAGGCAACTCAAGGTAAACAAATTAAACAACAATTAAAAGGCCACTAGATGCCGTTCCAAACACAAGCATGAAGAATGGGAGGTCAAAAGAGGTCAGTTTTGGGTAGTGTTGCTGGGCTGCTTCAGGGAGGGCAGTCATCAGCTGGAAAATATATGTTTTATCTCATGTTCTTTGTGCACTGTGTCACGACTTGCCACTTGCATCAACACAGCAGCGGAAAAGTTAGTCATTTGTCAAGGAACTTATTCACCACTTACACATTCTTGTTTACATGCACACACTCCTTATTCACCTCATATCCACCTCTCCACATCCTTATTCGTAACTTGCATCCTTCTCCTCCTACAAACAGCCCTCATTCACCTCATATCTTCCTCTCTATATCCTTATCCATTACTTACTCATACTCTCGTCCCAGCAAACTCCCTTATTCACCTCACGTCCACCTCACACATCCTTATCCATAACTCATGCATCCTCTTTTCCTGCAAACAGTCCCTTATACACCTCATATCCTCCCTCATACATCCTTATCCTTCACTTACACATCCTCTTTTCCTGCAAGCACTCCCTCACACCCTTCCTATCCTCCTGTCATTCATGTCTCATTTCACAAGCCAGTCCTTCATCCAGTGACCTTTCTTATGTTTTCCTCCGTCCTTGTACCTGACTCCCTGTTAATACTGACCTTTGACTCCTGCAGTACAACAGCTGCACCACCTTCTCGTCCTCATCCTCCAGCCGCTACGTCAACGCCACGGATGTGACCTGCCTCATTGACAGCCTCAAGCCATCAACAGTGTGTGAGTTTGCTGTGAAGACCATCAGGGTGAGACCACAGTGCTGGAAGCCTTCGTTCTTCTTTCAGTAAATATTCACTCAGTCCTGCAACACTTCTCAAGGAAATCCTGCACAGCTGAATCCTTGCTGTGATGAGGCACAGAGAAATTATGACTCATAGGGTGAGCTATTATTAGTGTTTGAGATATTGATTTTTTCATTGACCTTTTGCAAATACTTAAGAATGAACCTTACATAATGGTATTAGAAACAGCACAGCAGGGTTGGCAATGATTTAATCAAATTGATTTAATCAAATGATTAAATCATTGATTTTATTTGTATTTTTTCTGAGTAAAAGTATTCCATAGGTTAAATGATGTGCTCCAAAGATGATAAAGTAAAACAACCTATTCATGTGCAATGATTCATTTATTCTCTTCAAAGTATAAAAAAAAGATTCCTACATTATTATATCCTCCTGCGCTAATGTTGCCAACTTGACATGTTTTTTACTAGGTAAAAAATCAGCCTCCTTTAGTCTTTACTAACTTGGCTGGCAATGTATCATAATAGCAACCAAGGTTTGCAACCAAACCGTAACAGAATAAAAGTAGATATTCTTCTGTATGGTAATAATATAATATTCTGTCATGAAAATGACAACTTCAGGCAACTCTATCTGTCCTAAACCTGCTCCTGTACCAACTACAAACAAGTACTGAACACGTATGTATCTGGATCCTTGACTGTGCTCAGACTTACAGGCCTAAACTTAAACTTAAAGTAACCTATGGAAACTTATGAATCACTCACCAGGATATATATATATATATATATATATATATATATATATATATATATATATATATATATATATATATATATATATATATATATATATATATATATATATATATATATATATATATATATATATATATATATAATGCATGTGGGGGGAACTTTGAAGTTTTGGTGTGCCAAAATCACACTGTTTCCCACACACTTTTCCCCAGCGGGTGTGGCGTGAGTCCCCTATAGCCTGGTGGCCTCAACACCCTGCTGGTGGCCTGGCTGTCCTGGCCTCCCTGGCCGCCGGCCACCACCCCCGTCCCCCGGCAGCCGCAGCACGGGAACAATGGGATGATCACAGGTGAGCTTATGGGTTACCAGGATGGCATCTTCAAATTATATAAAAAAAATGAGTCAGTGTGCCAAACCACAGTGATGTACTAGACTACATAGTTAAGGGAACACACCTTCACTGACGTGGAAAAGACCTGGATATATAGTAAATAAACAGTGACTTAGGTCATGGTGGTGGGCAGCGTGGGCCAGGCAGGAAGCAAGAACCATACATCCTGTCAGCCACTATAAATACAATTTGCCTGAGCCACTACCGGGCTGGGGTCATCCAAGAGGCCCCTCCAAAGAGCCTACTGGAGCTATGGGCAGCACTTAACCCAGTAGCTGCAGGGATCATGTTTCTGAAAGGCCACTCTAAGCACTGCCTTGGGCCGACCATCAGGACCCACCGGGAAGAAGCCTACCGGCGCAATAGGCCGCGACGTAAAAAAGAGAGAGAGAGAGAGAAAATCATCACTCAGGCAAACCTTTTTATAATATATATCAATGCATTTGTGATCAGTTTATGCATCATCTATTTAGGCCCGTCGCTGCTACACGGTAAAGCCACAAATTTTGCCTGTCACTGGTACACGGTTAAAAAAAGATTATTGAGGGAGTAATTTTGTTTGTTCCAGGCTACGTGATATTCCTCACCACGGACCAAACTGTCAGTGACTGGGTGATGGGGGAAGTGACGGGGGACTGGCTCACCCTCACCGTCCATGGACTGACGCCTTCAAGGAAGTATTTGCACAAGATGCACTCTCACAATGTCAAAGGTTTTGGTCCATTCTCCTCCGTGGAAAGCTTCACGACTTCCAGGTAAGGAAGTGTTAGTCTCTTGAGCCGTCATTGCTGTGGTGCATCAGTCACTGTTCTCCCAGTTATGCACATGTTGTGTCCCACCATACTGTCCCTCATCATGGAGCACTCCCTCCCTGAGGCTGACTTGAGGCCCATTACCTGCATGCTCTGTGAATGCCACCTCTGGCTCTGTGGGCATGTGGGTAAACCCTGCTTGCCAGGTTGTTTCTGTAAGACACAATCCTTAGTAAAGAGTGTGCCCAGAAAGTTGGGTTAGAGCAGGTTGATGGATCCTGCTGGGAGGTACATGGTATGGGGAAGGTGCCTGCATGGGGACCTGCACAGAGGAACCCCCAAGAATGGTGTCATAGTTTGGGTGAGGCAGGCTGGCAGAGGCCCCATTGATTGACTGATTGATTAAGCCAATGTTAAATATATTATACATCTGCTCCTGTGTTCCAGCTGTTGACAAGAGCATCGGTGAGCCCCCAGGCTGGTGTGTGGAGCGAGAGGCCTGATTGTGCTGGTGATCGCTGGCGTGGCAGGAGCCATGACCAGCTGGGGGCCTTCTTGGCCACCACACTGTACTGCCGCGGGTCAAGGCGGAGCCCAGGCCAAGCATTGTGTAAGGTGGCAGGACAGTTTCTTGTTGGTGTGTTTCATCCCATGACTCATTTCAGCAATCCTTTACACTGACTGCAGGAACTTTTTATTCACTTTGTAATATGGAGAACAAGGCTGCAGGGCATAGTCCACAAAGACTTAAGTTTGCCAAGATTAGAGGAAGAAAAAGAAAGGTAAACTTCTTCTTAGGAAATGTTCAAGATGGACTTTCATTTTGTGCTATACATAGTTGCAGGGTAACAAGTGACCTCTGTTTGTGATATCTGTGTCTCTTGGTGGAGCAGCTAACACGTGTTTCTAACTTGTGATTGCTTGCAGTGTGCTGGCTGGGAGCTATTTCTTTAAATGAATTCAAATATGCTTTGTTGAACTCAAACCTCATGCCTTTAACATCCATCCTGTTTTGAAGATTGCATGTGCCCTTCCATCTCCCTCTGGACAGCCCTGCGAGGTACAGCAGCAGCACTCAGTAGTATTTAGCAGCTAGTAAGATGCATCACTTCCTTGCAGTCTTGGCGGCAGCTGCAGTGAGAGCAACAAGCCTGGCGTCCAGCCTCCAGACCTGTGGATCCATCACGGCCACTTGGAGCTGAAGAACTTTGACAAGGGTGAGCGCAGCAACTCCCCCAACCACGCCTCCATCATCCAGCACACAGGTGGGTGTCTTTGTCAGTCAGTGAACAGTGTGCAGCTCATGGGAGTCCAGTCATTTGTGTGGTATTTTTTGTAATATTTGGTTGCTGGTGTTTTGTTGCCAGTCACTGCTGCGTTGTAGTGTGCCAGTGACGCCACACACAACCTTACACAACCCACGGACACTCCAGTATGAGAGTCATCACACATTACAGAGTTTCCATCTATCTCTATCCAGACACTCCCTCCTTGCCTGCTCAAAGTTTCTCAAAGATCTTTCCCCCCTCTCCCTAACGTACTCTTGCACCCTATCCCTCCATTTCACTGGAGGTCGTCCTCTAGCATTCCCTCCCTTTATCTCACTCACATACACCCTTCTGGTCATCTTACTCTCCTTCATTCGCTCCATGTGGCCAAACCACTTTAAAGTCTGTCGCTTCACTTCTTCCACCACTCCACGCTTCTTCCCTTCACCCCCGTGACACATTCCAAAACTCTCGTACACACTTTCATTACTCATTCCATCCATTCTACTCACACCACAAGCACTTCTCAAATAACCCATTTCCAATGCCTGCACTCTAGACCTCTGACTTTCATTCCAGGCCCACGTTTCACTTGCATATGTGAGGGTTGGTACTATTATTGTATTTCTCAAATCCCTCTTTACCTCCATGCTCACACTTCTGCCATTCATGATTTGTCTCAAAGACCCTACCACCCTTCTTCCTTGCAATGCCCTTTCTCTTGTCACTCTCTGCACCACCATGCTTACACATAACTGATCCAAGAGCCGCGGGTCACTCTTCTCAAATGCTCTGAAACCCAGTTCCAGGTTGACCCTGGGCTCATAGAGTCTATACTGTTCTGCACTGTGTCTCAGTAACATGGTGGTGTCCAAATGAAAATCCTGTAGAATATTTCTCAAATATCCAGGTTTACCAAGTCGCATTGCTTGATAAGTCAAGACAAATATTTTGTAGACTATGCGTGCCTTGATATGTAACCAATGCAAGTCTGTGAGTGCAGGTGTTATTCTCTCACCAGACCCTTTGTTAGCCTTGCAGCTCTGTTCATAACAAGTTGTAGTTTCTTCAGTAGATATTTAGGAAGGCCATAATAAAGTGAGTTACAATAATCCAGCTTTCTATTTACATGATTATATATAAGCATCTTCATGGTCTTATCATCCAGGTATTTCTTGACAAATGCAATATTTCTCAGATGGTAGCGTGCAGTTCTCACCACCTGACTGATCTGTTCTTTGAATGATAGAGTGCAGTCAAGTATCACACCTAAATCTTTGACTGACTTTTTTACAGTCCTAGTGTCATCTTTTATCCGA
Source organism: Eriocheir sinensis (assembly GCF_024679095.1). Lineage (NCBI taxonomy): Eukaryota > Metazoa > Arthropoda > Malacostraca > Decapoda > Varunidae > Eriocheir > Eriocheir sinensis. The sequence continues at coordinate 102,893 of NW_026112001.1, forward strand.
AGAGTGGAAACATCTAGCCTCCTGACATCCTTGTTCTTCCCCACAATCAAGCATTCAGTTTTATCCTCATTCAGCTTCAGTTGCTTAGAATTCATCCATTTCCCGACATCATCCATAATTCTGCTCAGCTTATCTTCAGTGTTTTCCACGTCACTCAGCGACAAATAGAACTGTGTATCATCGGCATACAGTTTAAAGTCAACTTCATGCCTTCTTAGTAAAATGTGAAAGACCAATAGTATAAACACAGAATAAAATTGGACCCAGTACACTTCCCTGGGGGACTCCTCTTTGCAAAAGTTTATGAGTGGAGAACGATTTACCTATTTGCACACAGTAAGTTCTGTTCTCAAGGTAACTCCTCAGATAATCCAGCGCGCCACCCTCAAATCGAATATTCTTACAATCCTGAAGCAATAGACTGTGCTCCACCGTGTCAAACGCAGCACTCAAGTCTAACAAAATCAGAACACCACACTTCCCTTCATCCATAAGCACAAGCAAGTTGTTTACCACCAAACAGAGAGTAGTTTCAGTTGAGTAAAGCCTCTTGTAGGCAGATTCATTATCCGGTAAAGCCTGCACCACTAGCAAATGCTCCATTAGCTGATTTAAGATCACATTTTCAAGTATCTTAGATAGAAACGTCAAGTTGGATACTGGTCTAAAGGAACTAAACACTGTGGGTCCAGTTTACCTTTAACGATAGGTTTCACGATCGCCGCTTTCTCACTCTCAGGGAAAGTCTTGTTTTCGATACTAGTGTTAACCATCACAGTCATAATATTTAAGAAATCACTAAAGTTTCCACTCTTAATGATGTCACTTATCGGCAAGGAATCACCATCACAGTACGTCAGGTTCACCTGTGTATGATAGTTTTCACCACAGCCACATCCACTTGTTGAAAGCTTAACTTTATTTCAGGGACTGGAGTTTCCACAGCGGATCCATGGTAACCGCGGTCGCCTCTAAAGTTCATGATAACTCTCTCAATTTTCTTGTCAAAAAAGTCTAAAAACTTATTTGCCAGCACTTCATCCGAGAAACCATCCGGAAGCTTGTTAACTTTTCTGTTTCCAGTTAAACTGTCAAGCACCTAATATAATTTATTGATGTCAGGCCCTGCCTCCACAACCTTATTCCAATAGTATTCTCTTTTCCGTTTTATCCATAGCTGGGCACGATAACAGAAAACCTTATTCCTGATAACCGATAACTGATAATGAAAAACCTTAACGGCGATAACCGATATTCGTTAACTAGAGACACAAATATAGGCGATAACCAATAACCGATACCCGATATAAATCCACAATTCCGATACTAGCTATTGATAAGATTGATAAGTCCGATAGGCGAAAACGATACTATATTGATATTTCAGATAGAACAACATTGATGAATTCAAAATTTCATTATCTGTAGTTTAGGAAACTTACAAAACCTTAAAACCACACGTTGACACGTACATATGGACGGTAATACTAGAAATGCCTGAACCGGTGTTGTGTTATTTGGCGTCCCCACCGTCAAAAATTGTTTACAAACACTGGTCTCTCGTGAACGGTGCATGCTCAGACCAGCAAGCGTAGACCTGTATAGTCTCACAGAGCTTTTAAACTGTAATTAAGAGTTGTTGGAAGGCTGAATTAGACATATAGTACCACTACGACCATCCTCGCTGTTTCTAGAACGACACTCTGTATGAGTTGTATTTATATGTACCGAGTGTACGTCGTTCTAGAAACAGCGAGGATGGTGGTACTGTATGGTTGATTCAGCTTTCCAGCAACTCTTAATGTGTTAAAAAAGCATTGTGAGACTGTACAGGTCTACACTTAATGGTCTGAGCATGCGCAGTTCACGAGACCAGTGTTTGTAAACAAAAGCGCCAACTTTTGATGATGGGACACCAAATAACACAACACCGGGTGCATTCAGTATCATGGCATGGTCACAAACGAATATGGAATATCAAATTTGAGGCAGTGAATAACCATTTTGGGGGCAAAGTTAAATGATTTTTCTCTATGATATATTGATTTTTGAGTAGCATAAAAAAATAACCTAATGTTTTAATTTTCATGATCTAAGTATGAAATATCATCACCGAAGATATTTCATACCCCGAAGTTTTTTCATACAACACCGGGCCACGCATGCGCAGTAGGGAGGAGACAACGTTTTTTTCTGAGAGGCGGAAAAAATGTAGCGATTATCGCTAGTTTGGTTACAAAAGTAACGAAGATACCGATATATATTTAAATAAGTAGCGGATGGTCGATAATCCGATTTTGTTATCAGTGATAAAGTATCGCGATAATGCCCAGCTATGGTTTTATCACAAGCCGATTTTCTTTGTTTCTCGCCTCCTGGTATGCTCTTCTTGCCTCATCTGTTTTTTGCATAAGCCACAGTCTTTCTTTTTTCTTCTTCTCTCTTTTTGCCCACAGTATTTCCACATTAAACCAAGGTGCATGATCTCTCAACACTATCTCCTTTTCACTCAGAGGACAGAGGCTGTTATACTTATCTTTAGCTAAACCATTATATAGCTTAACCAGGCAGGTAGCACAATTTCCACGTAACACCGAGCCATGTTCACAGATTTCACGACAATTAATAGTAATTTCCTGTATTATAGTCCGGCAGTAGACATCAAAACCCAAAATTCCCGGATATAGTTTTTTTCTCTGTTGATTATTGTTGTATGGGACCTCTGTAATGAGATCTAGGTGGGTGTGAAGTTCTAACTCTTGGGCAAATTGATATATTCATGTTTGAAGTTGGGTACCCTCTGCCGTAATTAATGGGTTTTAAGAAATACATTTTTATTCACATCTCAGCTTCTAGATGTCCTATAAACATAATTTTTGTGTCTAAACATATATTTGTTAGGTCTACTTATTCAACGGGGCAGTTTTCAAAATGAAATATCAGGTGGCCATCTTGAAATCCAAGATGGCCGCTATGGGATTTCCTTTTTTGCTCTGTAGCAAGTTTCATACAAAAGTATAATATTTGTGGACTAAATAATGCTTGTTCAAATTATAAAAATGTTTGAAATAACTTGAATACAAATATATTTATCTTTCCAGATCATAGATCACATGAATAACAACAATGAAAAATGCATTGATCCCGTCAAAAGCAACTCGAAATGATTCTATTAAACCTCAGATTGCCCAGAATACCATGGGTACAACACAAAGGTTTGTCGTGAGCAAGGGCACATGCTGAAGAAGAAGACCAACATTGTATATCTTCCACTCATCGATAAAGCACCTGCTGATCCCGCCACAATCATGTCTGCTATGTTAAAAGCACGTGCTGTGACTGAAGCCACAGGCCAGGAGTATGTGGTATTTACGGCTGACCAACAGCTCTACCGGGTTGCTGCACATGTAATGTGGGAAAACCAAGCTCTATTTGGCAACATATACCTGCGATTAGGTGGCATGCATTTGCTGATGAGCTATGTCGGCTGCATAGGGTATCTGATGGCTGGTTCTGGAATCGTAGAAGTACTCAGTGAGGCATTTGGTGGTGTCTTGAAAATGCTAACTGGCAAAAAGTACCCCAACAATGTACGCGCTCTACGCATGTTGGTGGAAGAACTGATCAGGCCACTCTTCCAAACACGGAATATGATATGCATGGCTGAGCTACAGCAAGCATTGGATGACACAGCATCCCACAGCCGAAGAGCCAAGATGTGGGTCAACTGCTTGATAAAGCCAGTCTTCACCATTATGAAGTATGTAAGAGCAGAGAGGGAAGCTGACTGGCCATTGCATCTAGCCGCTGTCAATGAAATGATGCCCCTTTTCTTCGCAGCCTCTCACTTCAATTATGCGCGCTACGGACTCTACTATCTCCGAGACATGATCGCAATGCCTGAAGATGTCCGCCAACACTTCATGAACGGCGAACATACAATGCGCCATAACCCTGGTGTGTTCAATGGCATTTGGAGTGACATGGGCATTGAGACCACATACATGCGCTATGGACATGGACAGAGTGGCATCATAGGCATAACGCTGAGACCTGAAACATTGAAGATATGGGCATATAGCCTCCATGCGTGCAATACCGTTGTCAGTCACCTTGATCTGATGTGGACACAGAAGCAGCACAGACCAAAGTCTCAAACTCACCACAAGGAAGAGACAAAGGCCAGAGTCAAATGTGACTCAAAAGACAGGAAAGTTTTGAGGGACAAATTGGAGCTGTGCATCGACCCACTTCACTCTGAGGAAAATAAAGAAGGCCTTGTGAATATCGTCACTGGACAAGTATTTACTCATCCCACATTGAATGTTGACAATGCCATAGAACTCGGACGCAAAATGATGGAGGAATTTCAAGGAATGTGGCCAGCCAGCTTCCATAAAACACTTCACAAGTGTGTAACAACAATGGCACAGGTGAAGAAGAACAGTAAAGTTAACAGCATGAAGATCCTTGACACAGAGATGATATATGCTCGAGCTATGGCCCTGCAGTGCAGTCAACGGAATTACAACACCCAAGATCTGATGTCACATGAACTAGCCTCCAGACCGGCATCAATGTTTGATGAGAGTGGAGCCATGAGGGTTGCTAAGACGAAATCTGTTCTGAAGAACAATTTGAAGGTGGAAGTACCACGAAGACACACACAAATTGATGCATCATTTTGGATGGTTGTGCGGTGCTGTGGGTGGTACCATGGCCAACTGGTGGAATTGTACAAGAATTTCTCAACAACTTCCGTTGTCATATTCAAAGCCATATGGATTCTGGTGATGTCTATTTGGTGTTTGACAGATACATGGAAGGAAGCATCAAGGAGTCAACCAGAAATGAGCGAGACCAAGGAGCAAGTCGAGTGTACACTCTACGACCTGCAACCAGACTTCCTTCTCAAAAGGTGATACTTACAGTGAGCTGCAACAAGAAGCAGTTGATTGATTTGATCTCAGAAGATCTCATATCTCATAAGGATGTGTTCAATAACAAACTCGTCATTACTGGAAATGATCCTGTACCAGTTCAGATCGAACAAGGTGTTGTGTCGAGGAGAGAAGACATGGCCATCATGCATGAAGAAGCGGACACCATGCTTATTCAGCAAGTCGCTTCTGTTGGTGTAGCGAATGCCCTAGTTGTAGCTGACGATACAGATGTATTTGTGCTTATATGTCATTTTGTGTTCAACAGAGATATCACTGGGCATGTGATGATGACTTCCCCAATCAGGGGACGGACAGTGATTGACATAAATGCCAGCGTTGACAAGAACCGAACGATCATGGATGATCTGTTGGCGGCCCACGGTCTTACTGGTTGTGACACAGTGGCAATGTATCATGGAATCGGGAAAGGTGTTACACTGAAAGTTCTTAGAACTGGTAAACTATCCCTCTCCAAGGTTGGGGACATTACAGTCTCAGTTGAAGAAGCCCTTGTGCAAGCAACACACTTCATTCTATCCTGCTATGGCCGTCCTGAATGTACGTCACTTACTGACGCTCGTCAGAAGATCTGGTCACGGAAAGTCTCGCAAAGTATAGGAGCTGCACCTAAGCTTCAAAGCCTTCCACCTACAAATGAGGCTTTTGCAGAAAACGTCGCCAGGGCACACCTGCAAGTGGCAAAATGGAAACATGCCATACATCTCAACCCACCTAACATAGATCCTCTGACCCATGGGTGGACAAGATGTGATGGTTCCATATCTCTGGCTCCTACTACTGTTCCTGACCATGTGTCTCTTGCTCCTGATGACATACTGAAAATGATTAAGTGCTCTTGTGACAGTGCTACTCCATGCAAGTCCAAGAGATGTGGATGCCACAACGCTAATATGACCTGTACTTCATTTTGTGCATGTCAAGGAGGTGATGGGTGCTTCAACCAGAAAACAAGAGAACTGATTCAAGCAGAGGATGAAACAGATCATGAGAACAATGACGATAGTGATGATGAGACAGACATTGATTAAATTGGTTAATGTAAGAAGCAGTGGATACTACCAAACATTATTTGTAGTACGGAGATAAATAATATATATTGATGTTTTTTTCAAGCATTTTTTTTTATTTCAACAAACACTTTTGTACATAAGCATTATTACTTTTGCACAAGATCTGTATATATATATATAAGAGCAAAAATAATGAATTCCCATGGCAGCCATCTTGGATTTCAAGATGGCCACCTAATATTTAATTTTGAAAACTGCCCCGTTGAATAAGTAGACTTAAAAAAATGTATGTTTAGACAAAAAACTTATGTCTATAGGCAGTCTAGAAGCTGAGATGTGAATAAAAATGTATTTATTAAAACCCATTAATTACGGCAGAGGGTACCCAACTTCAAACATGAATATATCAATTTGCCCAAGAGTTAGAACTTCACACCCACCTAGATCTCATTACAGAGGTCCCATACAACAATAATCAACAGAGAAAAAAACTATATCCGGGAATTTTGGGTTAGGGCTAAAATGCCCGTTTTGCTGCAGGACTACAGAGTTAATCAGTATTTCTGGTTTAAAATTCTTTCGCAATCTGAACGTAATCTTTTTTCTCTGCACTGCTTCCCTCATGTATGAAATTTCAAAGGTTACCAATTTATGCACCGGGGACATACAACATATTTCATCAACACACACCCCTTGCACTAGATCACCGTCTATATCGCTGAAAACCAAGTCTAGCACATGACCCCCTAAAGAAGTCATCTCGTTCACTTTATTAATCAGGTTGAAACTGTCCATCATCTCAATGAAGGCCATGGCAGAAGAATTTTCAGGATCATCAATCCATAGATTAAAGTCACCACAGATGAACACATTTGCACTCACCATATCCACAGACTCCAAAAATGTGCGAAATTCATCAATAAAGACCTCTGCTCTTGTATCCGGAGGTCCATACACCACAATAAAGGTGGATTTCCTTCTATCAATTTCACAGATGACTTGCACTAATTCAAAGGTATCCCACCTTTCTGATGCTTTTCTCCGAATCTTCTTAAAAGAATTCGAAAGAAAGATCCCAACACCACCACCCCTTCTTGTCTCCCTCGGGACATGTATAAAGGTATGAGTACATGCAGAATGTACAATTGGAGTAGGCCTAGATCTGTACGTGTGTCAAAACTGCCAGTCTGATTAGGCATTACAGTGTTGCTTTAAATAGAATTTGTTTAAGTTTTTGAAAGGCATCCATAAGTGAACACTTTTGAGTTTGAGACTTTAAGGAAGTTGGTGTTTTTAACTGTTTCAGATATCAATATTCAACAGAAAGGACATATTTTATCAAATTAATTGAATATTTAGTTCCATATATTTTTCATGAAAGTAGATGTTCCTTTTGTTACAAAAATTCAGAGGAAAGGGAAGCTGGTCTAATATTACTAGTCTAAAAGAAGGGGATACCTTTTGGAAAATTAATTAATTGTTTAGTTTTACATTCTGTTCATCAGGAGACACAAATATGACTGTGTTCCTATATTTCACATCAAGAGAGATTTATAGGCTATAGTTTTCAAAAAGGGAATACATATCATATTTTTATAATGTGAAAAAACTATTTTCCTTATGTTTCTGTGAGTTTTATTATTGTAAGCCAGAGTGGGGTAGAAGGCCTACCCAGTGGGCGTTTTACCCCACATGCAGGGTAAGAAGCCCCCTTATTATTTTTTTAAAATTGTCATTATAGAAAGGTGTAAATCATAATGAGTGGATATAATATATACCATAGATAGGCCTTAGCCTAAGCTTTCAACAGACTTTTTTTTTAATTCTTTTGCAAAAAATGTGGCTACAACAGGCAATCTCTCTTAAGGGGGGCAACTTACCTCACTTTACCATATTACGAATTTGGGAAGAGTATTAAAAGGCAAGCATTTTGCACATCAATCAGTCTTTTCCAATTTGCAGGAGTCGCGTCACATCACAATGGGACCGAAAAAGGACGAGAAGGGACAAGACAAGAAGAAAAGATCTTCTGCTGCCTCTCCTGATGATGATGAGCAACAAGAAGACACTCAAGAACAACCTGCCAAGAAAGTGAAGGGACGATCCAAGAAGAGGTCATTGTCTGCTACCGGGGAGACACCCCCTCCTCCAGCCCTCTTGCGTCACCAATCCACTTGGACACAGAGCCCCAACCTGGTCATGATGATGCTTTGTGTGTCTTTTGCTAAAAATCGGGAGCAAATTCTTGGAGGAGATTTGAAACTCGTAGTAGATCCGGAGTTATCAGTGTAGTTCGTCGTACATTGTAGTACTTCGTACTTACAAATCGGGACAGTTGGTGTGGTTCGTGATACTTCGTAGTACTTCGGCTCCAAAACTCGGCGTACTTCGGGAGAAAATCAGGGTGAAATCATAGTACATCGTAGCATATTGTAGTACGTCGTAGCACTTTGGGAAATAATTCGGTGTACTTCGGGGAATATGCCCTCGAGGTCGACCGAACGCCTCGAGATGAAAAGATAAACAAATTTTCGTAGTGATTCGGGGAAAACGCTGTCTCCCGAGGTACTACGATTTTTTTGTGATTCGGCGTCTGTGAGACCGGGGGGTAAGTGTGTTCTCTCAAAGTTTCCGATAGTTTGGTCGCTGCTCTCTGTATTCTTTCCAACTTTCTAATTTCTTTCTTCAATGTAGGTGACCACACTAACGCTGCATATTCCAGTCTTGGACGTATCATCGATGTTATTAGTTTCTTCACCATCTCTTCATCTAGATATGTAAATACTGCTTTAATGTTTCTAAGAAGATTTTATGTTTCAGTTATCCAATTTATATGCTTCCCAAAGGATAACTTGTCTGTTATTGTCACTCCCAGATCCTTATTCTTCTGTTTTTTTCATGATTCTTTCATTACTCAGAGAGTAGTTCCCCGATATTCGTCTGCTGCTCTTACCAAACTCCATCACACTACACTTCTCTGTACTGAATGTCATTTCCCATTTGCGTGACCATTCGCTTATTCTATCGAAATCCTGACTCAAGGCTACACAGTCTTCTTCATTAGCCACCCTCCTCATTAGTTTAGCATCATCAGCAAACATATTCATATAGCTTGTCACCCCTTCTGTCATGTCAATTATATATATTGCAAACATAATCGGAGCCAGCACCGATCCTTGGAGGACTCCACTGGTCACTTCCGCCCAGCTTGATTTATTGTTCCTGATTACTGTTCTCATTTCTCTCTTCGTTAAAAAGTCTATAATCCAACCCTTATATTTTGCATCATCCTGTAGGTTTCTCCAAATAACTTGTTTATGTGCTTTTCTGGGGATGGTGTGTCTTGCATCGTTACTCCCAAATCTTTTTTCTTCATGTGCTAACTTTAAGTTTTCTTCTCCCGTCCTGTATGTCTTCCTTGGTCTTTTTATACTTTTCCCCATTTCCATAACATGGCATTTGTTTGCATTAAATTCCATCTCCCATAACTGGCTCCTTCTATACACTCCGTCCAGGTCTTTTTGCAGTTCTTCACAGTCTTCCTCCGTCTTCACTTTCCTTATTAATTTTGCATCGTCTGCAAAAAGGCTCATATAACTTTTTATACCCTTTGGCATATCATTTATATATATTATGAACATTATTGGTGTTTGTGTGTCATTTCAGGTAAAATATAAGTATCAAGTATATAAAAAAAACTAGTCCTGTTAGGTTTGTGAGGGTCATGTCACGTGTTTGTGGAGGTCATCTTAGGTCCCAAGGGTGAGGTGTGTGTGTCTGTCTGTCTGCAGTGCTTGTTCCAGAACCTCAAGGGAAGTGCCGGCAGCCTGGAAGGGGTTTTGGGGCCCGTATTGTGAGTGGCTTAAAGTGTGTGTGTGTGTGTGTGTGTGTGTGTGTGTGTGTGTGTGTGTGTGTGTGTGTGTTTGTAATTCACCACGGCCTGATCACGAGTTGGACTGGCTTTCGCCAGCAGGTACCCTCCCAACGTGAGTAAGTGCTCATTATTGTCGATCTCTGGGTACTGCCAAGACCTCACACACCACACAACCCATCCCCTTGCTCAAGGGGGACAGTAACCACTCTTAGTCAACGGAAAGAATCTGGCCTGAGCAGGGCTCGAACCGCTGCCTGTTTGGCCGTGAAGACTTGCAGTGCAGCGCTCTACCGATTGAGCTACCGGAGCGGTGTGTGTGTGTGTGTGTGTGTGTGTGTGTGTGTGTGTGTGTGTGTGTCCACCTAGTTGTATTTACCTAGTTGTGACATACGGGAAAGGAGCCTGCGCTGTCCTGTCTCCATATCCGCTCTTATCCAACTTTTCCTAAAATCATGAATGTTTCTTGCACAAACCACCACCTCCTCCAGTCCATTCCACACCTCAGTGCTTCTGTTTAGGAAGCTAAACTTTTTCACATCTCGCCTACACGTGGTCGCCCTCAACTCCTTTCCATGTCCTCTCGTTTCTCTCTCACTCCACACACACAGGTCCTCTCTGTCCAGATTCTCCACCCAGCTCGCCACCCTGTACACCACTATCAGGTCTCCTCTTTCTTTCTCTCCAGGGTTGTGAGCCCCATGCTATTGAGTCTCTCCTCGTAAGTCCGATCCTTAAGTTCTGGTACTATCTCTGATCTCCATCCAAGGGCACAATGCATTCAAACTATAAATCGAGCAAATAAGGTGCTGGGATTAATTTCAAGGAGCGTAAGCAACAGAAGCCCCGAAGTCTTCCTCAAACTATATTTAGCATTAGTTAGACCTCATCTTGACTATGTGGTTCAGTTCTGGTCACCCTACTATAGAATGGATATCAAAATATTAGAATCGGTGCAGAGGAGGATGACTAAGATGATTCAGGGTTGAGAAACTTGCCCTACGAGGAAAGACTCAAACAGTTAAACTTGCATTCTCTAGAAAGGCGAAGGGTGCGTGGAGACATGATCGAGGTTTATAAATGGATGAAGGGCTTTAATAAGGGAGACATTCATAAGGTTTTGTTGGTAAGAAAATTGGGTAGGACACGAAGTAATGGGTTTAAACTGGATAAATTCAGATTCAACAGGGACATAGGCAAAAATTGGTTTACAAACAGGGTGGTGGATGAGTGGAATAGGCTTAGCAGTCATGTTATAAGTGCCAATACAACTGTCACATTAAAAAATAGATTGGATAAATTCATGGACAGTGATTATTAGGTGGGGTTAGATACACGGGAGCTACACAGGAGCTTAGGTTCAGAGGAGCTGCCTCGTACAGGCCTACCGGCCTCTTGCAGACTCCAATGTTCTTATGTTCTTATGTTATCTTAGTTGCCATTCTCTGTACTCTTTCCAGCTTTCTTATGTTCTTCTTTTCATGAGGAGACCAGACCACTGCTGCATACTCCAACCTTGGCCTTATCATTGTAACTATTATTTTCTTCATCATCTCTTCGTCCAAATACACAAATGCTGTCCTTATGTTCTTCAGCAAATTCATAGTTTGTCCCTTTATCCTGTTGATGTGTTTGTCCGGTGACATGTACTCTGAGATAGTCACTCCCAAATCTTTTTCTTCCATTCCTCTGCATATTATCTCACTTCCCATCTTATAATCATATTCACATCTACTGCTCCTACCAAACTCTATTTTTTTACATTTCCCAAGGTTGAATTCCATCTGCCATGTACCACTCCACTCCCATATTTTGTCCAAGTTCCTCTGCAATGCCTCACAGTCTTTCATGTCATTGACTCGTCTCAATAGCTTTGCATAATCTGCAAACAATCTCACATGGCTGGTCACTCCTTCCACCATATCATTTATATAAACAGCAAACATTATTGGTGCCAGCACTGAACCTTGTGTGACCCCACTCCTCACTGGGCACCAGTTGGAAACCTTGTCCTTGATTATTGTCCTCATTTCCCTGTTAGTTAGGAAGTCCTCCAGCCACTTAATCAGTCCATCACCCACTCCACCCCTATTTTTAATTTTCCAAATTAGTCTTCTGTGCGGTACTTTGTCAAATGTCTTTTTCAAATCCAGGTACACTCCATCCCCCCAGCCGTCTCTCTCTTGCATTAAATCTGTCACCCTTGAGTAGTAACACAACAAGTTGGTGACACACGATCTCCCTCCTGAATCCAAACTGGCAATCTGAGATAATTCTCACTTACCAAAAAATCTGACCACCTGTTTTTAACTAACCTCTCACATATCTTCACAACCACACTAGTGAGTGATACCGGTCTGTAATTTAATGGGTTCTCTCTCTCTCCTCCTTTATAAATTGGTACTATGTTTGCTCTCTTCCAATCTTGTGGTACCCTTCCTTCACTCAGGGAGGTGCTCATTATGGAGTGCAGTTTCTCTGCAAGTTGCTCACTACATTCTTTCAGGATCCAGCCTGATACTTCATCCGGCCCTGTCGCCTTTCTTACATCCAGCTTGTTCAAGCTTTCCTTGACCTCCTGCACCGTTAACTGTATCTCCTGCATAACGCTTCCTCTTTCCTGGCCCGGTGGTTGTACGAATTCGTCTTCCTTTGTGAAAACTCTATGAAAGCTGTTGTTCATCACTTCTGCCATCTCTGCTGGGGCTTCATATGTAGTTCCATCCAATTTCAGTTTATTGATTGTTTCTCAATTCTTTAATTTGCCGTTCACATGTCTATAAAATAATTTAGGTTGGTCTTTGCATTTATCGATTATATCTTTTTCATATTTCCGTTTTTCTTCTCTTCTAATCTTTGTATATTCATTCCTTGCTTGTTTGAAATTGTTCCACGCGTTGATTCTTCCTCGTCTCCTCCATCCCTTCCAGGCTTCCTCCTTTCTTTTTCTAGCTGCCTCGCATCTTTTGTTAAACCACTCCTTTTTACCAACATCCTTTTTGGTTACCTCAGGGACATATCTATTCTCGGCTTCTTTGTACAGCTTTAAAAACTCCTCCCACTTGTCTTGGGTACTTTTGGCTTTGTACAGCCCACTCCAATTTGCATTTTCAAAAAAAAGGTGTGTGTGTGTGTATTTACCTAGTTGTATTTACCTAGTTGTAGTTATACAGGGCCTGGGCATTATGCTTGTGTGGTCCCGTCTCCGTGTCTGCATTTATCCAACTTATCTTTAAAGCTTTGCACACTCCTCGCTGATACTGTATCCTCGCTCAGACTGTTCCAAACCTCTACATTCCTTTGCGGGAAGCTATACTTCTTTGTGTCTCTCAAGCATCTCCCCTTTCTCAATTTTTTACTGTGTCCTCTTGTATTTCTGCTTATGTTTCCTTCTGTTAGTAGCAGTTCTTCATTATCTACTTCATCTATTTTGTTTAATAATTTATAAATTTGGATTAGGTCTCCCTTTCTTCTTTGTTCCAGTGTTGTTAAGTTCATTTCCTTTAATCTTTCCTCGTATATTAATCCTCCAACTCTGGGACCATTTTTGATGCCATCCTCTGTATTCTTTCTAGTTTCTTTATATGCTTCTTCTTATGGGGGGACCACACTACCTCTGCATATTCTAATTTTGGTCTAATCATGGTAGTGATTAGCCTTCTCATCATGTCCTTGTCCATGTAGCTAAATGCTACTCCAATATTTCTCACCAAGTTATATGTGTCTCTAAAGATCCGATTTATATGACTCTCTGGTTGATTATCATCCCTCATCACTACTCCCAGGTCTCTCTCTTCATGCACTTTTTTTAATGTTTCACCATTTCCCATTTTGTATATCCAGATTGGTCTTGTTTCACTTTTACCCATTTCCATAACATGACATTTTTTCACATTAAATTCCATCTCCCAGTCCATACTCCATTTCCAAATTTTGTATAGGTCTTCTTGCAATATTTCACAATCTTCTTTGTTTCTTATATGTTTTTGTAATTTAGCGTCGTCAGCAAACAGGTTTATGTAGCTATTAACTCCTTCAGCCATGTCATTTACATATACCAGGAAGATTATCGCTGCTAATACTGAACCCTGTGGTACTCCACTTTCTACATTTCTCCATTCTGATTTTATGTCCCTGACCACAGTTCTCATCTCCCTTCCCATTAGGTAGCTTGCCATCCATTTTTTCATATTTCCTTTCAATCCTCCTTTATTTTCCAGTTTCCATAATAGTCTTGTATGTGGAACTTTGTCAAAGGCCTTTTTCAAATCTAGATAAATACAATCAACCCATCCATCCCTTTCCTGAGTTATGTCTGTCACTCTTGAGTAAAAACTGAGTAAGTTTGTAACACATGATCGGCCCTTTTGAAATCCATATTGTTTGCTGGTAATTAACTTATGCTCTTCTAGAAATTTAGTCCACTGTTTCTTTATTATTTTCTCACATATTTTGCACAAAACACTTGTCAGGGATATGGGTCTGTAGTTTGAAGGTTCATCTTTCCTTCCACTGTTATATATGGGGACCACTTCAGCCCTTCTCCACTCATTGGGCACCGTACCTGTTGCTACTGAGCATCTAATGATGTCGTATATTGGAACAATTAATTCATCTCTACATTTTTTTAAAATATACCCAGAAACTCCATCCGGTCCTACTGCTTTTCCCTCTTCTAGTTCTCCCAGTAATTTATGGATCTCTTCTTTGTTTACCATAATCTCTTCCATATGAACTTCTATTTTATTCTCTTGTGGCGCAATAAAGATTGTTTCTTTGGTAAAGACTTGCTGGAATTTTCTATTTAATAACTCTGCCATACCTTTAGGGTCATTGACTTCCACATTCCCGTCTCTCAGTCTTTTCTATTGTTTCTTTCGGTTTAGTCTTCCCATTTATAAATCTGTAAAACAACTTGGGCTGTTCTTTGCATTTTTCCACAATATCCTTCTCAAATCCCTTTTCTTCTTCTTTCCTTATTTTCACATATTCATTTCTCGCCATTCTAAAGTCTTCTTTGTTTCTTTGATTCTTCCTTCTTTTTAGTCTTTTCCATGCTTTGTCCCTTTTTTTCTTTTGTGTTTGCACATTTGGCATTAAACCAGTCCTTCCTACCCTTAACTTTGGGTCTGTATACGGGTACATATTTTTGACACCAGTGTTATAGGCTTCCATAAAGATATCATACTTTTCTTGTACTTTATTTTTCTCAGTAACTCATCCCATTCCACTTTCTCGTAAAACTTCCGAAGGTTTTCCATGTCTGTCTTAATATAGTTTAGCCTGTTTGATTTGTAGGATTCATCCTCTTTAGTAACCTCCACTTCTGTATCAATCTCTATGGTTACATGATCACTCTTGCCCAGTGGACATCCATACCTTAGTTCATCCTGATGTATATTCCTTTGTTAGTACTAGGTCCAGTCTTGCCGGTTCATCGTCACCTCTATATCTTGTATGTTCATTCACTCTTTGTATCATAAGATTCTCCATCATCAATCTTAGGAATCTATCCCCCATGCGTTATCTCCACTATTACTCTCGAATGTCTCCCAGTCAATCTCTTTACAATTGAAGTCACCAACTAGCATAACTTTTTTGTCTTCCTTTATCATTTTGCTTAGACTCCGTATAGTGTCATTGATCATAGTGTCGCGCTTCCTTACACCATGAGTTTGTTCTAGGTGGTACATATGCGGTTATAATTGTCAACCTTTCCTTGTTTTTGGTTTCCACATTTACTTTCGCAATTTCAGCTTTACCTTCACCGTATTCTACCGCTTTCACTGTTAACTCCTTTTTTGTCATTATCATCACTCCACCTCCCCCTTTGCCCATTCTATCTTTCCTCCATATATCATAGTTTTTATTTATCTCTAATTTAATAGCTTCGTTCAGTTTGGTTTCCGTTAAGCATACGATCATTGGTTCTTTCTCCTTTATGAAATCTTGCAGTTCCAATTTACTAGTTATTAATCCATCTACATTTGTATACATCACTCTTAAACATTTACTCTTATCTATCTTTTCTAACTTGTCTTTGGTTTTCTTTATCCTCTCTTGTGTACCACTTTCTGCCTCGGTCCCCTACTATTCTCCAAAAAATATCTCCTTTTCTTCCACAGATCTTTCATTATTCTTCTCCTTCGCCTCTGCTAGTAGTTCGTTCCATTTCCTTCTTTCTTCTTCATTTCTATTTTTCTTTATGTATATATCCTTGCAATCTTCTGTTTCCTTTAATTTAGTTGTTCTGTACAAAATATCCTCAGCCGCCTTCTGTGATCTTAACTTTATTTATTTATTTATTTATTTATTTATTTTTTTTTTTGTGTGTGTAGGGGGGGGAGGTTTTGTGTGTGTGTGTGTGTGTGTGTGTGTGTGTAGGGGGGGGAGGTTTTGTGTGTGTGTGTGTGTGTGTGTGTGTGTGTGTAGGGGGGGGAGGTTTTGTGTGTGTGTGTGTGTGTGTTTCCTCCATTCTTTCCTTCCTTCTTTCTTCTCCTCCTCTTCCTCCTCCTTCTCTATATTTTATTTTTCCATTTCCTTCTCTTCCCTTCCCTTCCCTTCCCTTCCCTTCCTTTCCTTTCCCTTCTTTTCCCTTCACTTCCCATCCCTTCCATTTCCCTTCCCTTCCTTTCCCTTCCCTTCCCTTCTTTTCCCATCCCTTCCCTTCCCTTCCTTTCTCTTCCCTTCTTTTCCCTTCACTTCCCTTCCCTTCCCTTCTTTTCCCATCCCTTCCCTTCCCTTCCTTTCTCTTCCCTTCTTTTCCCTTCACTTCCTTTCCTTTCCCTTCTTTTCCCTTCACTTCCCATCCCTTCCATTTCCCTTCCCTTCCTTTCCCTTCCCTTCCCTTCCCGTCCCTTCCTTTCCCTTCCCTTCCCTTCCCTTCTTTTCCCTTCCCTTCCCTTCCCTTCCCTTTCTACTACTAAATCCTATTCTAACCCAGTCTCAATCACATACTCCATCCCTTCCCTTCCCTTCCCTTCCCTTCTTTTCCCATCACTTCCCTTTCCTTCCCTTCCCTTCCCTTTCTACTACTAAATATTCTAACCCAATCTCAATCACATACCCATCCCTTCCTTCCTTCTTTTCCCATCACTTCCCTTCCCTTCCCTTCCCTTCCCTTTCTACTACTAAATATTCTAACCCAATCTCAATCACACACTCCATCCCTTCCCTTCCCTTCTTTTCCCTTCCCTTCCCTTCCCTTCCGTTCCCTTCTTTTCCCATCACTTCCCTTCCCTTCCCTTCTTTTCCCATCACTTCCCTTCCCTTCCCTTCCCTTCCCTTTCTACTACTAAATATTCTAACCCAATCTCAATCACACACTCCATCCCTTCCTTTCCCTTCTTTTCCCCTCTTCCTTCCTTCCCTTCCGTTCCTCCTTTTTCCCATCCCTTTCCCTTCCCCTTCCTTCTCTTTTCCCATCATCCTTCCCTTCCCTTTCTACTACTAAATATTCTAACCCAATCTCAATCACACACTCCATCCCTTCCTTCCTTTCTTTCCCTTCCCTTCCCTTCCGTTCCCTTCTTTTCCCATCACTTCCCTTCCCTTCCCTAGTGTTGCATGTGTTGTCAAGGGGGGGCTGGTGTTGTGTTTACTAGGACAGGTAGAGACAAACTGTGTGCTGTTTATATGGGGACAGGATATGATAGAGACAGTAAGTGATTCTAGTGTTGCATGTGTTGTCAAGGGGGGGCTGGTGTTGTGTTTACTAGGACAGGTAGAGACAAACTGTGTGCTGTTTATATGGGGACAGGATATGATAGAGAGACAGTAAGTGATTCTAGTGTTGCATGTGTTGTCAAGGGGGGGCTGGTGTTGTGTTTAGTAGGACGGGTAGAGACAAACACTCATGCTAACCAACCATCCTCCTCCTCCTCCTCCTCCTCCTCCTCCTCCTCCTCCTTCTTTTTCTTCTTCCTTCTCAAATTCACTCATGCTAACCAACCTCCTCCTGCTCCTCCTTCTCCTCCTACTCCTCCTCCTCCTCCTCCTCCTCCTCCTCTTCACCCCCTCCTCCTCTTATTCCTCTTCCTTCTTCTCAAATTCACTCATGCTAACCAACAGTCCTCCTCCTCCTCCTCCTCCTCCACCTCCTCATACTCCACCTCCTCCTCCTCCTTCTTCCTCCTCCTCCTCCTCTCCACCCCCTCCTTCTCTTATTCCTCTTCCTTCTCAAATTCACTCATGCTAACCAACAGTCCTCCTCCTCCTCCTCCTCCTCCTCCTCCTCCTCCTCCTCCTCCTCCTCTCACCCCCTCCTCCTCTTATTCCTCTTTCTTCTTCTCAAATTCACTCATGCTAACCAACCCTCCTCCTCCTCCTCCTCCTCCTCCTCCTCCTCCTCCTCCTCCTCCTCCTCCTCCTCCTCCTCCTCCTCCACCTCCTCCTCCTCCTCCTCCTCCTTCTCAAATTCACTCATGCTAACCAACCATCCTCCTCCTCCTCCTCCTCCTCCTCCTCCTCCTCCTCCTCCTCCTCCTCCTCTTCCTCCTCCTCCTCCTCCTCCTCCTCCTCCTCCTCCTCCTCCTCCTCCTCCTCCTCCTCCTCCTCCTCCTCCTCCTCCTCCTCCTCCTCCTCCTCCTCTTCCTCCCCCGCCACAGGGTCAGAAGGTCAAGGAACGCCCCATTGCCAGCACCTTCTACGCACCCTTTCGACCTTTACGAGCGAGGCAAGTTCGACGAGATCCTGAGGGATGGTCAGCTCCCACGCCCAGAACGAGGACACGGCCATTTGAAGCCATGACCAGCAGATGTTCGTGGACGCTAAGACTGGTGGGTATGGGGTATGGTGGGGTGGGTATATAGGGATTTTATATTTTTTGTTCTTCATTTATTTGAATTATTATTATTTTATTTTTATTGTGTATTTAGTGTGATGTGTACGTGTGTCTGTTTTTCTTTCTCCTCCTCCTCCTCCTCCTCCTCCTCCTCTTCTTCCTCTTCTTCTTCCTTTTCTGCATCATCTTCTTCCTCTTGTTCTTCCTCCTCCTCTTTTTCTTCTTGTTCTTGTTCTTCTTCTTTCTCCTCCTCTTCCTCCTCCTCCTCCTCCTCCTCCTCCTCCTCCTCCCTCTTTCCTCTTCTTCCTTTTCTGCATCACCTTCTTGTTCTTCCTCCTCCTCTTTTTGTTCTTGTTCTTCTTCTTTCTCTTCCGCCTCCTCCTCCTCCTCCTCCTCTTTTGCTGTATCTTCTGCATCTTTTTCCTCTTTGCTTTGCTCGTCCTCCTCCTCGTCTTCTCTCCTCTTCCTCCTCCTCTTCTTTTTCCTTGTCTCCTCTGTGTGTGTGTGTGTGTGTGTGTGTGTGTGTGTGTGTGTGTGTGTATTACCTATTGCTGGTCATATATCTCTTTCTATCTTTCAGTGTCTATCTATCTATCTATCAGGTGTTGGCCTGGACCTGGCGGCACAGATCCTGCAGCAGGGCGTGACCACGGCATCGCTGGATACAACCGCTGGAGGCACCTCTGTGGCCTCCTGAGCTGCCTCCTTCCAAGGCCTGAGTGACGTCGTTGCCCCGGAAAACATCAAGAAACTAAGGATTTATAAGGAAGCCTTGTATTGGTAGCTTCAGTTTGCTTGTTGGGAAATGCCTATGTTGTTCTGCACTAGAGAATGTCCCTGAAGCCGAAAGCAGTGTTTGTAGTGTGTTCCAGCTAGTCTGTGTCTGTCCAAGGTTAACGTTAGCTGTCAGACCGTTATGTAAGGTCTTCAGTTCTATGGATTTAATATGATAGCAAGGAGGTAGTGGGTTAGTCAGGTCTGTCCCAGGTTAATGTTAGCTGTCAGACCTGTTATGTACAGTCTTAAGTTCTTATGGATTTAATATGATAGCAAGGAGGTAGTGGGTTAGGTCAGGTCTGTCCTAGGTTAATGTTAGCTGCCTCCTGAAAGCTGTCTCCTTCAAGACCTCAGTGATGTTGTTGCCCTGGAAAACACCAAGAAACTACAAAGGATTTATAACTAAGGAAGTTTTGTATCAAAGCCTTAAGTCTGTGATCTTAACTCCATACATTTCTCTGTTAACACAATTTCTTATATATTTTTAGCCCTGAGAATACAAGATGCCTTTCCTTCAAGATGGAGACATTGGGAAAGGCCTTTGTTATCCTGCACTAGACTAACAATGCCTTGCAAATACTACTACAACCTCTACTAACAATGTGGTAACTCTCATCCATCTCCCAGGCATGTGGATGATGTGGATCTCTTCACCGGTGGACTCGCGGAAAAGCCAAACCGTGGAGCGCTGGTCGGGCCCACGTTTGGCTGTTTGATTGGTCGCCAGGTCCACTACCTGAGGCGAGGCGATCGTTACTGGTATGAGAACGACATCCCGCCCTCCTCATTCACTAAGGGTACGCGTGTGTGTGTGTGTGTGTGTGTGTGTGTGTAAGTTAGTAAGTAAATATTTATTGCTATCAAAACATCATATACATAGATACAAACAAAAACATCGTAAATTAAGCATCGGTCTGTGTGTGTGTGTGTGTGTGTGTGTGTGTGTGTGTGTAGAGAAGTGTTTAACCCGGTAACAGCGGGTATCATGTTTCTTAATGGTCCTTCTAAGCAAGAAAAATGAGGAAAATCATCTTCCATACAAACCATTTCATAATATATATCAAAGTATTTATGATCAGTTTATGTATCATCTTTTGGGGGGTGTTACATCATGGCACAAATTTGGCCTGTCGCTACTACACGGTAAAGATACAAATTTGGCCTGTCGCTGCTACACGGTAAAGCCACAAATTTGGCCCGTCGCTGCTACACGGTAAAGATACAAATTTGGCCTGTCGCTGCTACACGGTAAAGCCACAAATTTGGCCCGTCGCTGCTACATGGTAAAGCCACAAATTTGGCCCGTCGCTGCTACACGGTAAAGCCACAAATTTGTCCCGTCACTGCTACACGGTAAAGCCACAAATTTGGCCCGTCGCTGCTACACGGTAAAGCCACAAATTTGTCCTGTCGCTGCTACACGGTAAAGCCACAAATTTGGCCTGTCGCTGCTACAGGGTAAAGCCACAAATTTTTAAGTTTTAAGCTTGTATTCTTAAGCATCTCAGAGCGCCAGATCGCCAGTTTGAAAATAGTTACATAGATAGATAGAACGTGAATGTTGGATAGATGCGTGTGTGTGTGTGTTTATGTGACGAGCTATGTGTTATGTCTATGCATGTGTTGCCATTATGAGGGAATGTTTTGGGTTAAGGAAGGGACGGATAGCTGGACAGACAGACTGAGGACCAGTTAACCAAGTTCTCCACCCACAGCAATGCACCAATGGCCTCTTGCAGCCTCCTTATGTTCTCAAGTTCTTATATTGTAACTACGAGGGAAAGTCTTTGGTTTAGGAAGGCACGGGTAGCTAGGCAGACAGACAGACAATGGCCTCTGTAGACTCCTATGTTCACAAGTTCTTATATTGTCCACTACGAGGAAAGTTAGGAAAGGTACGGGTAGCTAGGCAGACAGACAGAGAACCAGGCGATAGTTAACCAAGCTCCCCACGCACAGGAATGCCCCAATGGTCTGTCAGGGGAAGAATATCAAGGGTGTGGACCTGAAGAAGTGGAAGACCGCCAGCCCCAACTTCATCATTCCCGACAAGATGCTTCAGGAGAGCATTGAGAGGGCCAGGCGCGACATCATCAACATGAGGGACTCAGAGTGGAACCTCTGGGAAGCACGTGAGTGTTGGCGTGTGTGTGTGTGTGTGTGTGTGTGTTTTCATTTTTCTTTTAATTTCATTGGTTAATATTTCTAAGTGTATGTTTCTGTGTGTGTGTGTGTGTGTGTGTGTGTGTGTGTGTGTGTTTTCTTTTTATTTAATATAATGTTAATATTGTGTGATGATGTGTGTGTGTGTGAGAGAGAGAGAGAGAGAGAGAGAGAGAGAGAGAGAGAGAGAGAGAGAGAGAGACCTACTTTGACTATGACATTATTATTAATGGGGATGATGATGATGATGATAGTGTGTGTGTGTGTGTGTGTGTGGATGTGTGTGAGTGGGAGTGACCAAGGATGACCCCAAATATGCACAATGACCTAGTTTGACTATGACATTATTATTATTATTTTCTTTCTCTGACCATCTTGTGAGCCTATGGGGAGGCCTATGCTGACATGACTAGTGATTGGTGTGTGTGTGTGTGTGTGTGTGTGTGTGTGTGTGTGTGTGTGTGTGTGTGTGTGTGTTTACTTATGGAAAAGGCCTATCGAAATCTACAAAACTATACTGACATGACTAGTGATCGTGTGT
>NW_026112001.1:127500-263234 GCF_024679095.1 Eriocheir sinensis
AACCTATCCTAATCTAACCTATCCTAACCTTACCTTACCTAACCTTACCTTACCTTACCTAACCTAACCTAACCTATCCTATCCTATCCTATCCTATCCTAACCTTACCTAACCTAACCTTCCCTAACCTTACCTAACCTTACCTAACCTTACTTAACCTAACCTGACCTGCCATATAGTCCTTCCCAGCCTTACCAGACCCTTAGCAATGAGTCGGGTATTTACCAAACCTCAAACATGACCTCAAACCACTACTGGCTCTTCTTTTCTCTTCTCTTCTCTTCTCTTCTCTTATTCTTTGTATTGTTCTTTTTATTGGTATTCTTCCTCTTCTTCTGTTCCTTCTTCCTTAATTCTTTATGTTATTAATATTATTATTATTATTATTATTATTGTTTTCTTTCATTTTCTTTTCTTATTTTCCTTATATTCCTGTCTTTTTTTTCATTCCTATTAACATTCTTCAGGTCAGGTCAGGTCATTACGTAGGTCATTTCTCACGACCTGACAACTAACTGACCCGTCTTTCCCCCTTCCATCCCACAGGTCAGACAGCATAAGGGCACGAAAAACACGCGCAGCTGACCGCCAGCTGAAGGACACTGAATCCGGGTCACCAAGCAACGTCCTCGACCTGATGGAAGTGTTGGCAAACATTGACGTGAGCGACATCATGGAAATCCCCAGTGTGTTTGAGTGTGACGACCAGACCTGCCTTGCGACCATACACCACGATTCCGTACGGTGACAGGATGGTGCAATAACCTGAATTTCCCGTCCTTCAGCAAGTCATTCCGGGCCAAGAGTCGTCTGTTGAGGCCCTCCTATGAAGGTGGTGAGTGTGTGTGTGTGTGAGGGTGGGTTGTGTCTGTGTGTGTCTGCGTCTGTGTGTGTGTTAACCCCTTGCATCCGATGACGCAGTATACGCGTCATTTCGTCTCTCGTAGCATATCCGAGTGACGCGTATACTGCGTCATGGTCATTTCAGCCAGTGTGTGTTTTATTTCTTCTCGGGTATAGTACGAGATCTTTCAGAATGATGGCCGGATATGATACGGTGTTTTACGATCCTCCAAATATTTTTCTAATGTCAGAATATGAGGGAATTTCACGCACTCATAGTGGATCTTTGCAGACGGTTTCTGCCACTGGTAGTCAAATATCCTTGGTTTCTATCACGAAATAACACAAATAAAGTGAGGGAAAAATGATACTTGTGAGTGTGGAATTATCTCGCCCACAAAGCTGCCATGCAGTACATCCTCGCACTTTTGGTACGTCATGTATCAACATAATAATTCTTCGCCCCTCCCTTCCCTGCTCCTCTCATCTGTTTTTGCTTTTATTTTTTCCTTTTCTCTGTTATTATGAAATGAGAGAGAGAGAGAGAGAGAGAGAGAGAGAGAGAGAGAGAGAATCTTCAATTTACGGCCAGGCAGTTGTAAGTCACCCACAATAAAAACGTGGTTATCCATCCATACGTTTTCTGGAGATGACAACCAAAGAAAATGGCCATAAAGGCATGGCTTTATGGTAGACTATTTTATAATGGGATTCACCTGCAGCAAAATTATTTTGAGAAGCATCGTCTAATCATACCTTTCTCTGTTTTTTCTATCCTATTTCTTTCACCCTATATGAATTCACATTATCACGTAAAGGACTAGTAGCTACTGTAAATCTGTTGCGTGTTTGTTCACATCCCCTCTCTCTCTCTCTCTCTCTCAGGCAGCCCCGAAAAACATACACACACACACACACACACACAGATCCCAGCCTCTGTCATCACTTCTCCCCCTCCCCTAACCTCTCACACTCCCATTCCATCCCCTTCCCCCTCTCTCTCTCTCTACCTCTAAGAGAGAGAGAGAGAGAGAGAGAGAGAGAGAGAGAGAGAGAGAGAGAGGGGGAAGTAAGATATATGTTGAAGCTGTGACTCAAACACGTAGAAGCCGCCGTAGCTCAGTGGGCAGCGTGCTCAATTCGCACGGGAGAGACTCGAGTTCGATCCCCAGCAAGGAGATTGGGTGGGCATCATCAACGCAAAGCAACAGAGTTGCACGCTGTATCACTGAGCTACGACGGTTACTTTTTGTCAAAATTTGGCATAAGATATAAAGCTACATCTGTAAGTAATGTTTTGATTCTATTCTCTCGTTCCCTCTCCCTGATAGATGTAGGTCACAAACAGCAGAAAAAGCGTCTATCCCGTTCATTTTTGGTAAACTAATTTATCTCTCTCTCTCTCTCTCTCTCTCTCTCTCTCTCTCTCTCTCTCTCCTTATCGTATAGGATATTATCACAAGTCTCTGAGTTTTTGGTCTGGTAAGCCTTGTCTTCTACCGTCCTATGCGTTTCCCGGAAACTTTTGAGACTGAGTTACTGTATTTTATTCTTTTCATCACTTATGTTCCTTATTTCTCCATACCCCTATACGTCATGCCTCCTTTACCAGGTACTTCCTTTCCGAGAGAGAGAGAGAGAGAGAGAGAGAGAGAGAGAGAGAGAGAGAGAGAGAGAGAGAGAGAGAGAGAGAGAGAGAGAAAATTATCACAGGGGAGAGGAAAAGATAACTGATAATTATTTTTATCAGCACCAACAACAACAGCTGCCAGTAGGGTAAGCCCGTGCTCCTCCACGCCAGGAGAGAGCATTTTTGGCACTGCTTACGGGCCGTCTTCGGACTAAGGCCCGTGTCCCCTAGTGATACTAGGGGATAAATCTTTATATACAACATCAGCAGCAGCAACAGAGCATCAGAGCTTCGAGCAGCTCTGCTGCTGCTGTTGATGTGACTCTTCCAGGACGTGCCACCGCCTTTTATTACGCTGGGCATTGACCTGCCATGAGTGGCGAGACTACCGTGTGCAGGTGTGTGTGTGTATGAGTGTGTGTGTGAGTGTGTGTGTGTGTGTGTGTTTGTGTGTGTGTGTGTGTGTGTGTTCCA
This sequence comes from Eriocheir sinensis, assembly GCF_024679095.1. Taxonomy (NCBI): domain Eukaryota; kingdom Metazoa; phylum Arthropoda; class Malacostraca; order Decapoda; family Varunidae; genus Eriocheir; species Eriocheir sinensis. The sequence goes on from NW_026112001.1 coordinate 130,448, forward strand.
AGACACTGCATTATGCATGCATTGTATGTAGAAAAATGTTATAGAAAATCACCTATTAGTCACCGGAAAGATGGGGGTAAGGGAGGTCCGAGAGTGCATGATGTAAGCTAGGGCGATGACATGTGGGGGAGGAGGAGAAGGAGGAACATGAACTTGCTACTGAGAGAGAGAGAGAGAGAGAGAGAGAGAGAGAGAGAGAGAGAGAGAGAGAGAGAGAGAGAGAGAGAGAGAGAGAGTGTGTTTGTATTTCATTTGAAACTATTTCAGTCTTGCACCAACAATACATCTCTGCTTCATTGTACGAAACTGTTCTGCTATGATGAACATTATTTATATACCTCATTTTCAACCAGTCCCTCCCTATTTGTTATATTCCCTTCACCCTTCGTTATCTTGCATCTTGCTCTTTTCTCTCGCCTCCTCCTCACAAACATTCAGAAGAAAAGTATGACAAAAGCAAAATGTTTGGCAGCTGTCGTGTTTTGCTTTCGTTCTTTATTATTATAGCTCTGGTACGCAGGAGTTATAACTATTGTTATTTCACTTATTGCCAAAATATTGTAGTATAATGTAGCGGATAACAACATCGCATATTCTACGCACATACACTGGTCTTCATCTCTCCCTCCCATCCGCGGAAAGGGAAGGGGCTAAGCAAATATCTCCCATGTGGGTGGCGATAACGTCTCCTCCCAGATACCGTAGTGTTATCCATTTTCGCTCATGAATTACCTCCCCATACATTTTCTTATGAAAAAGTCAAAGTGCGACATGATCAGTGAATCCAGGCGAAATGACTTATCAAAATCACTAAACAAAAATATATGGTGAGTTTTATATTGATTGAGTTTGACCGCACGAATACACACGATATATATAGAGAGCGAGCGAGCGAGAGAGAGAGAGAGAGAGAGAGAGAGAGAGAGAGAGAGAGAGAGAACCTCCCTCCTATTTCCTGTTTTCCTTCCCTATCGCACACCCCTCCCCATCCTTATTTTATCACGAGAACTTTACAGTAAGATAGGTCTTTGCCTGGATTGTGTTGGTGTAAACATACGCATACACAAATCCATCACCCCTGGTGGTTATCGCCTGGAATTTTCATCGATATGAGGTTTTATATTATCCAGGGGTGGACCTCTTCCTCACTCTCCAATTCCAGACAACCATATTCCTTATCTACTCTTTCCTTCTCTTGGTGCTTGTCTTTCCTCTTGCTCTTGTACTTTTCCTCTTTGTGATTCCCTCTGGTCTGTTGTCACTAGTGCTTGGTGCTGGATCACGACTAGTAGAGGGTAGATCACGAGAGGTTGGTGTAGGATCACGAGAGGTTGGTGATGGATCACGAGAGGTTGGTGTAGGGGTGGTAGGTGTCGCTTCACTTGTACTTGGTGTTGCTGCTTCATTCCCATCCTTGCTGACTTGCCTCGCTGTTGTCACTCTTTCTGCCCCTTGTTGTCTTGCTTCGCTCTGTGGCACACCCTCTTGATCGTGCCACTCGTTGAAGTGTTTCATGGAACACAAACCAGGCTTCTCAGGACAGCCTGGACAGAAGTAGGGGGTGTCTCTTCTTACCGGGTGACACATCCTACATCTTTTTCTTTTGCCAATTTTTTCCCATTTGACAAAATGGTGTGAAGTGATGGTGGCTTTCTTTTTCTCCTCTTTCTTAGAAAAGACTGATGCTCCTGGGTTGTGCTCTAGCAAGAGTTCTCTTGCTACAGTTTCTAAGAAGGGCATGAATCCTGCTGTGGAGTTGGTCTTATTTTTCCATGCAAGATATGCATTTAGGGCAATCCGCAAAAAAAAAATGAATTCCTAATTTCTTGAACCAAGCCAAGCTCTTACGTTCAGAAGCATATGGCTCAAGAAACTGGTCAGCCTTGTCCACACTTCCCATCATTTTATTATATTTATCTATGTGGAGGGGCTTGTTGTAAAACACTGGCTGGTGTCCAAAGTGCTCCCTCACTCTTTCTACCATATCAGCCTTGTATTTTGTGGTCAAGACTGTTATGTCTTTTTTATCCTCCCATCTCACAATCAGAACATTGCCTTTCCTTGCAAAGATTGCCTGGTGTTTTTCTAGGGGAAGCTGGCTTATTTCTCTTGGGGGGCCTCTCCCGCTTCTCACTACACCGGTGATAGTGGTGTTTCTGTCCTCAAGGTAGGTTGCCAACCTCAAGCTCGTATACCAGTTGTCAGTAACAACGTGGCGTCCCTCATCAAGCAGCCCTGACATCATGTATACAACAATTTTTTCTGATTTTGAGAGGATTTCTGCTCCTGGATCATCAAACTGATATGAGTTTTTTCCATAATAGAGCTCAAAGTTCCAAGAAAATCCTTGCCAGTTAGGGTCAGAGGGGCACAGCACAAATATTTTCAGTCCAAACCTGGCTCTCTTGGACTTGATATATTGTCTGAACCCTAGTCTTCCTTTCCAGAGCAGTAAAGCCTCATCAACAGCCACATGTTTGCCAGGTTCAAGTATGGCCTTGCACTTGTCGCGAAGCATGGAAAGGAATGGCTCAATTCTGGTCTGTGGTTTATTTTTTCCACGTTTCTGGAGGTGAAAACGCAGAAACTTTAGGATGCTAAAAAATCTATCTCTACTCATGACCTCCTTGCAAAAAACAGGCGGCCCACACACTAACCAATCCTTCCTCCAATACTGTGCCATCACTGGGAGCTTCACTAGTCCCATGGTAATCAATAGGGCTATAAAAGAGTACATATCATTTTCTGTCACTCTCTTCCACTTCACTGAGTTCACTTTGCCCATTTTTCAGGATGTTCAGTAAAAAACATTGTAGCTCGCTTGTTGGCCCACTCACACAGCTTCCCTATTATGTCTTTGTCAAGGAACTGTTTGAATGCACCACTAGCACTTGTAAATTGATGTTCATGAGCTGCACGTATGCCACACTGATTACTCATATATTCAGGCAGCGGGTCTTCACGACTGTCATTGAATATGTCAGCAATGAGCCTCCATCCTCCCTCCATTTCTCTGGCTTCAGTATCACTGATCTCTTCGTCGTCCTCAGATTCCTCTGACAAGTCGTCATCGCTGTCGTAATCCTCAAAATCGGGAACAAAATCTTCGTCACTTGAGGACTCCATAGCTGACTTGGCAGTGCTGTCCAACTCTGCTGCTGTCTGTCTCAAATCTGATCCTTCCCAAACGGGGCAAGTTGACCCTAGCGCTTATCACTCGACCTCTGCCCCCACTGTCTCCCCTCAATACAACTATAGGCCTACACCGTGTGTCCGTGTCCCCTAACTTGGGTCAACTTCAGCGGCTCCTCCTTCCCACAACAATCTCGTGTGTGTGTGTGTGTGTGTGTGTGTAGTTGTGTACAATATGAAAATGAGAAATAAATGAATATAGTTCATAGACTAATACCATTCTCTCTCTCTCTCTCTCTCTCTCAGTCTGTGTGTGTGTGTGTGTGTACCTCAATACTTGATGACGCAGTTCGCTAGCTCGGAGAAAAATCAAACCCAGATGTGTGTGTGTCTCTCTCTCTCGCGTTCTATCTCACGGGGAGAATAAGCTATAGCAATTTTACGCTAACTGTAGAGTTGACTCAGCTCTCCGGAGAATTAGGGCGTCATGGCTTAGTAGGTAAGATGACCCACGCGCCGGGCTTTATATGACCCGAAATCGAGTCTCCTATGGAGGTTACTATACATAGACGGGCACTAATATCGACGAGCCTGCCGCCTTTATTTTGGCATGAGTCGTTTTTTACCACGACAGTCGGGTCGAGAGTTATACACGTACAAGAAACCTCTATCTTGGCTCGTGCCATCATGTAAGATCAAGGGTTCGAATCCTCGCTTGTAATTTTTTTTTCTTGAAAAATAAGATTTTCCGCTAATCTGCGAAGGTTACTCTTCCCCCCTGAACAAGGGGGAGGGTGTGTGTTGTGTATAAGTCTCAGCGTTACCCGAAAATCGGAGGTAATGAGCTCTAAGCTCATTCCATAAAGGGTAAAGCTGGCGATCGCGAATCCAGCAAGTGATCAAGTCCATGGTTGAATTACACACACACACACACACACACACACACACACAGAGAGAGAGAGAGAGAGAGAGAGAGAGAGAGAGAGAGAGAGAGAGAGAATGGAGCTGGCAGGAAAATACGATACGCATATATGTAACTGTAAACACACACACACACACACACACACACACACACACACACACACACAACAATTGCGTGTCATGTGTGTGTGTGTGTGTGTGTGTGTGTGTGTGTGTGTTTGAGAAAAAAAATTGCTGTCCATATAATAAAACAGGCTTGTCGTTTTCTACCGTTTTCTGCCCGAGCAAAATACGGGATCATTTTCATAAGGAACTAAAACAAAAGGTAATTATGAAACCAACATAAATCTCTCACTGTCTGTCTCTCTATCTCACTATCTCTCTCTCTCTCTCTCTCTCTCTCGCGCGCAGGCGAAGGTCCTGATACTCCCGCCGTAGGGTGGCGTGAGACGCACGCAGATGCAGCACCTCTGCCCGTAATGCAGCGACATCACCCTCCACCCTGCTGGAGACAGGTGGGGGTGGAGGGCGGGGGTGACGAGGAGCGGCGGTGCGGCTGGGCTGGGTGAGTGGGGCAAGGAGAGGGTCGGAGGAGCGGAGGTGGCAGGTGGGGAAGGCCTGGTGGGTGTCGGGTCGAGATGGGGCCGAGAAGGCCGTGGAGTCACGCCTACCTGCGGAATCCACGGGGTCGGCGTGAGGAGTGACCTGGGACGGGCCACTGCGATAAGGGAAGGTTTCCTCGGTGCCGGGTGGCGGAGCAGGGGGAGCCCGAGCAGGCACCACGTCCCGTGAGCGGCGGGCGTCAGGACGCATGGGGCATCACCCACTCCAGGCGTTGTGCTCCTGAAGGCAATTAGGGCAACGGGGCGGGACGCGCTCCCCCTTCCGAATTTTTCCCTTGCACAGGGCTCTCATTTGTATTTGTCTTGGTGAATAAAAGTTCAAATCAAAATCTCTCTCTCTCTCTCTCTCTCACACACACACACACACACACACACACACACACACACCATCCGTGTTTACACCGATAAGACCTTCCCCCCTCCCCCCACACACCCGCGCGCGCCTTTGTCATTACTTATCTCCCCTCCCCTTTCCCGATCCCTCGATCACTCTCCTCTCTACCTCTGAGAGAGAGAGAGAGAGAGAGAGAGAGAGAATGCATATACCTATACCTGCCTGTCTGCGTATATGTATGTATGTATATCAGACAACGGTCTCTCTCTCTCTCTCTCTCTCTCTTTTTTCTACACAGGATACACGAATTCAGTTTTCTTGGGGAAAGTCATTCGTACTGAATACATTATGAAATGTAAAAGAAACAAAATTCTGTTGTCTATTTGTCTTACATAATAAAGAAAGAAATAAGTGCCAAAATTTATGTAACAAATAAAATAGTATACCTCCCCATAATAAGCTAATGGGCCGTTTTCTACTACATGTACTCCTGGCGGGGTAACTCATATCTTTCCCACTCTGGGTATCTCATCTTGCCTTGGCTGCCTGTTTTGCCCTTGTAGACCACACACACACACACACACACACACACACACACACACACACACACACACACACACTGTTTTCCTAAGAGTTGCAAACAATTTTCAGTGTCAAATTAGCCACAGCGAGTGAAAGCTAGACAAATAAAACGTGACTATATCTTCCACAGCATGTGGTTGCCCGTATTCTTCTCGTAATTACTTTCTCTTATTTACAGTAATCAAAGTTTACTTATTATCATCACATAGAAAATTTCCTCAGCTTTCTAATGGTATATGACAATGTACGTTAGTTTGACTCTTTGCGATACAAAGTGGCCTTGAACTGAACATATTTCTCTAGACACGTTTGAAACAGCCGCGCGCGGCCAACTCGGATATGGGAAGGGCGCGCGATTTGACAGCTCGTAGTGAAGAGGTTAAGTTAGATGAGGATTACGTAAGAGAAGAGAAGAGAAGAGAAGGGAAGGGAAGGGAAGGGAAGAGAAGAGAAGAGAAGGGAAAGAAAAATGAAAGAAAATGAGAGAGAGAGAGAGAGAGAATGCATGTATGTGTATATGTATAGACAAACAAATTATAACCACTACTACTACTACTACTACTACTACTACTACTACTACTACTAATAATAATAATAATAATACCATTACTACTACTACTACAACTACTACCATTACTACAACAACTATTCCCCTATTTCCAGGCCTATCTAAGCCACTACTACTACTACTACTACTACTACTACTACTACTACTACTACTACTACTAACCCCACTATTCTACCTCCATTTCCAGGTCTATCAAAACCCCGAGCTACGTCAATCACAGGTCAGCCGCTTCCCTCCCCTCAGCTAATCTCTACGATCATGCACAACGATGTCTCGGCTCCTCATGTTCGCTACACCCTCATGGTCATGCAATGGGGGCAGCTTATCGACCATGACATCATCTTCACGCCCATCAACAAAGGTAGGTGTGTGTGTGTGTGTGTGTGTGTGTGTAAGTAAGTAATGGTTTATTGCTAACATATTTAAGAGAGTTTTCCAATTGTATAACTTTAAATATCTTGGCTATATCAATGTCTGTGTGTGTGTGTGTGTGTGTGTGTGTGTGTGTGTGTGTGTGTGTGTGTGTGTGTGTGTAAGTAATGGTTTATTGCTAACATATTTAAGACAGTTTTCCAATTGCATAACTTAAATACCTTGGCTATATCAATGTCTGTGTGTGTGTGTGTGTGTGTGTGTGTGTGTGTGTGTGTGTGTGTGTGTGTGTGTGTGTGTAAGTAATGGTTTATTGCTAACATATTTAAGACAGTTTTCCAATTGCATAACTTAAATACCTTGGCTATATCAATGTCTGTGTGTGTGTGTGTGTGTGTGTGTGTGTGTGTGTGTGTGTGTGTGTAAGTAATGGTTTATTGCTAACATATTTAAGACAGTTTTCCAATTGCATAACTTAAATACCTTGGCTATATCTATGTCTCTCTGTTTTATATATATCTGACCTCTCTCTCTCCCTCTCTCCTTCTCTCTCTCTCCCTTTCTCTCTCTCTGCAGGGTTCCAGGACTCCATTCTTGACTGCCGGCGCTGCGACTCACCCCAGACGGTTCACCCCGAGTGCTTCCCTTCCCTCCAATGACCCGTTCTTTCCACCAGTCAATATCTCCTCAGGGCAGCCTTTCTGTATCCCTCTGACGCGCTCCATGCCGGGACAGCTGACTCTAGGTATGTGTGTGTGTGTGTGTGTGTGTGTGTGTGTGTACCTAACTTACCCTAACTTAACTTAACCATTATCTAAGCTGGTCTTGAAATCATAAATCGTATGTGTATGTGTGTGTGTGTCTGTGTGTGTGTATGTGTGTCTGTGTGTGTGTGTCTGTGTGTGTGTATGTGTGTGTGTGTGTGTGTTTACATTGTTTTCTTTTTATATTTCTCTCTCTCTCTCTCTCTCTCTCTCTCTCTCTCTCTCTCTCTCTCTCTCTCTCTCTCTCTCTCTCTCTCCTTGACCTTTCTTGACCCAGGTTACCGAGAGCAGATGAACCAGGTCGCTGCATTTGTGGACGCCTCACACACCTATGGCTCAGACAAGTGTGAACAGAGACAGCTGAGAATGATAACGGTGAGGGTTTGTTATTGTTATTGTTATTATTATTATTTAGTAGTAGTAGTATTAATATTAGTATTGGAGTTAAGAGAGAGAGAGAGAGAGAGAGAGAGAGAGAGAGAAAAAATGAGAAGAGAAGGAAAGGAAAGGAGAGAGAGAGAGAGAGAGAGAGAGAGAGAGAGAGAGACTAATATCACCATTGTCACTCTACAGGATGGCAAGCTGCGTGGCACTCCTAACCCCTTGAGAGGCAAGCTGCTGCTGCCCACTGAGCAGGAGAATCATGAGTGCCAGGCGCCATCAGGAAGGTGTTTCATAGGAGGTAGGTCCCCAGAGAGTGCCATACACACCCTGGCAATACACAACACCATTGGCACTATAGAACACCCTGATACTACACACTGCATCTTGGCACTATATACAACAGCTTGGCACTATACAGAACACCCTTGGCACTATAGAACATCTTGGCACTATACAGAACACCCTTGGCACTACACACGACCCTTGGCACTATAGAACAGCCTGGCACTATACAGAACACCCTTGGCACTACACACGACCCTTGGCACTATACACAGAACACACTTTTCTTCCTCTTAATTATTTTTCTTCTTCTTTTTCTTCTTCTAATTATTTTTCTTGTCCTTTTTCTTCTAATTATTTTCTTCTTTTTCTTCCTTTAATTCTTTTCTTCTTCTTTTTCTTCCTCTAATTCTTTTTCTTCTTCTTTTTCTTTCTCTAATTCTTCTTCTTCTTCTTTTTCTTCCTCTAATTCTTTTTCGTCTTCTTTTTCTTCCTCTAATTCTTTTTCTTCTTCTTTTTCTTCTTTTCTTCCTCTAATTCTTCTTTTTCTTGTCCTTTTCTTCTTCTAATTCTTCTTCTTCTTTTACTTCCTCTAATTATTTTCTTCTTCTTCTTCTTCCTCTAATTCTTTTCTTCTTCCTTTTTTCTTCTTTTAATAATTTTTTTTTCTTCCTCTAGTTATTTTTCTTCTTTTTCTTCCTTTAACTCTTTTCTTCTTCTTTTTCTTCTTCTTTTTCTTCCCCTAATTCTTCTTTTTCTTCCTTTTCTGCCTCTAATTCTTCTTCCTTTTTTTCCTCTAATTCTTCATCTTCTTCTTTTTAATCCAATCTTTATTTTTCTTGTTGTACTTTTTCTCCCAGGCGACACTCGGCCTCTGAGCAGCCAGGTCTCACCGCGCTTCACACCCTCATGATGCGTGAGCACAACCGCGTCGCTGGGGAGGTCAAGCGCCTCAACAAGCACTGGAGCGACGAGCAGCTCTTCCAGAACGCTCGGCGGATCGTGACGGCCATCAACCAACATGTGACGTACAATGAGTGGCTGCCAAGAGTCCTGGGATGGAACGCAGTCAACCTGTATGGTCTTAACCTGCTGCCAGAGGGACACTATGAAGGTGAGAGCCTCTAGGGTGCCACTAAGGGTTGTAGGGCACTATGTTCAAGGGGCACTAAGCTTAAGAGGCACTGGGCTTGATGGCTAACTAGTGCTACGTAAAGCTTGAGGGTGACTTGCGCTCTTTGAAATAAAACTCTGACCTCCTTATGACGTAAAATACACCTCAAATACATGATAGAAGTGTCGTTTTGGTTACACACAATAGCTAACCCAGAGAGTGCAGATTTAAATGCTTGAGTCTGTCCTCGTATGGCAAGTTGTTCATCCTCCTCTGTTCAGATTCTAACACAGCTCACTCTCTCCTTCTCTTCCATCTCCCCTCGGCAGGTTACGACGCATATTGAGGACTACCTCAGGGAAGAGGCTGGACCTCATAGATCTCTTCAATCTCAGAAAGAAAGTTTGGGACGTACCTTGAATCAGTCGGCCTTAAGCAGTACACACTCAAGGCTGGGTTCCTTCCTCCTTGTCTTCCTCAAATTTCAGACTTTCCTCTCATATGTTCATTTTTCCTCCTCTGTCATGTGTGTTCTCTCTCTCTCTCTCTCGAAGACAAGAAGAGGCCTCTCTCTCTCTCTCTCTCTCTCTCTCTCTCTCTCTCTCTCTCTCTCTCTCTCAATAAATCTACTCTGTCTCCTCAATAAATCCTCTCCCTTCTCAATAAATTATCTCTCTCTCTCTCTCTCTCTCTCTCTCTCTCTCTCTCTCTCTCTCTCTCTCTCTCTCTCTCTCTCTCTCTCTCTCTCTCTCCCCTCAATAAATCTACTCTCTCCTCAATAAATCCTCTTCCTTCTCAATAAATTCTCTCTCTCTCTCTCTCTCTCTCTCTCTCTCTCTCTCTCTCTCTCTCTCTCTCTCTCTCTCAACACAAAAAAACCTCTCTCTCTCTAAATCTCCTCACAAACCACGCCCTCTCTCTCTCTCTCTCTCTCTCTCTCTCTCTCTCTCTCTCTCTCTCTCTCTCTCTCTCTCTCTCTCTCTCTCTCTCTCTCCTGAGGTGAGTCTCGGTCAAATTGCGTACGTAATTTTTTTTCTTTTTTCTTATTTTCTTTGTATTCTCCTTCCTTTCTCAACCTTTCTTCATTTCTTTCCTCACCTTCTCTTCCTCCCTCTCTTCCTCCTCTCTCTCTCCCTCCTTTCCTCCTCTCTATGTTAGTATGAGTTTTTTCCTTGCAAAGTCTATCAATAAGTTCTAAGTCCTTTCCTTCCTTATATAGTGTGAGTGTATGTGTGTGTTAATATGTCTACTAAGTCTCTATGTTAGTGTGAGTTTTTTCCTTGCAAAGTCTATCAATAAGTTCTAAGTCCTTTCCTTCCTTATATAGTGTGAGTGTGTGTATTAATAAGTATACTAAATCTCTATGTTAGTATGAGTTTTTTCCTTGCAAAGTCTATCAATAAGTTCTAAGTCCTTTCCTTCCTTATATAGTGTGAGTGTGTGTATTAATAAGTATACTAAATCTCTATGTAAGTCTGAATGAGTGTTTTCTACCAGTCTGTCAATAAGTTCTTTGCTTGTGTCGTAAGTAATAATTCTAACGTGTGTAATTCTTGCAGGTCACGCTTGCCAAGATGCTCTGCGATAACTGTGATAATGTGGAGAGTGAGCAGCGGTCCGTCTTTGACCTTCCTGACCCCTTCCTGTAAGTGAGACTGTTTGGGGGTTAGGTCAGTATTGTTAAAGGTCACAGGCTCACATTACAACTGTTTCCCAAGTCCACAGAGAAGATTATCTGGGTTTTCTTGGGTGTTTTTTCTGTTCAATGTGCAGAAGTCAGGTAAAACTTATATATATTTGACTAGGCTTTCGTATGAGTTGTAGGCATTTTCAGGGGTATTTTTATGACCCCAGTGGTAGTTTGAACCTTCCTCTGTACCATGAATCTGAGAAACATATCTGACAAGACTTTCATAGGAGTTTGGGGCATTTCCGGTGGTAGTTTTATGACCCTGGTGGTAGTTTGAACCTTCATCTGTACTGTGAACCTAAGAAATATATTTGACAAGACTTTCCTAGGAGTTCAGGGCATTTCCAGGGGTAGTTTCATGACCCTGGTAGTAGTATGAACCTCCATCTGTACTGTGAACCTAAGAAATATATTTGACAAGACTCTCCTTGGAGTTCAGGGCATTTCCAGGGGTAGTTTCATGACCCTGGTAGTAGTATGAACCTCCATCTGTACTGTGAACCTAAGAAATATATTTGACAAGACTTTCCTAGGAGTTCAGGGCATTTCCAGGGGTAGTTTTATGACCCTGGTGGTAGTATGACCCTTCATCTGTACTAAGAACCTAAGAACACATATATTTGACTAGGCTTTCATACGAGTTCAGGGCATTTCAGGGGAGTTTTATGACCAACACGTGTATTTTGACTAGGCTTTCATACGAGTTCAGGGCATTTCCAGGGGAGTTTTATGACCAGTGGTAGTTGACCCTTTCTCTGTACCAGGAACCCCAAAACACAGACATGAGAACCCAGTTAACCTCATTTTGACCTCTGAAATTGTCAACATGGGAGGTTGAAACTTCTCATCACACCAACCAGACACAGTGATGATCCCATTGATGTTTCAGGAACCCTCGTGTGTCCCGCCTGTGACCTGGGGATCAACCTGGAGCTGTGGAAGGAGCGTGTGTCATGTGGGGTCAGCAAGACTAATATTGACATCAGGGCAGCCAGCGCATATCACCCTGTGTCATGTGCACCTGTACCAAGGAAGGGTGAGTGATGTGTGTGTTTTCCTTGCTAGAGGGAGGAAGGGTGACAAGAGTGAAGGGTGAGAGATATGTGTTTGTCCTTGCTATGGGGGTGAGGATGGGTGGCAAGAGTGAAGGGGTGAGTGATGTGTGGGGGTGAGGAAGGGTGACAAGAGTGAAGGGTGAGTGATGTGTGGGGGGTGAGGAAGGGTGACAAGAGTGAAGGGGTGAGTGATGTGTGGGGGGAGAAGGAAGGGTGACAAGAGTGAAGGGTGAGAGATGTGTTTGTTCCTTGCTATAGGGGGTGAGGAAGGGTGACAAGAGTGAAGGGTGAGAGATGTGTAGGGGTGAGGAAGGGGTGACAAGAGTGAAGGGTGAGAATGTGTTTGTCCTTGCTATAGGGTGAGGAAGGGTGACAAGAGTGACTTTCCTTTCTAGGGTGAGAGATGTGTGGGGGTGAGGAAGGTGACAAGAGTGAAGGGTGAGAGATATGTGGGGGTGAGGAAGGGTGACAAGAGTGACTTTCCTTTTAGGGTGAGAGATGTGTGGGGGGTGAGGAAGGGTGACAAGAGTGTAGGGGTGAGAGATATGTGTGGGGGGTGAGGAAGGGGTGACAAGAGTGAAAGGGTGAGAGATATGTGTTTGTCCTTGCTATAGGGTGAGGAAGGGTGACAAGAGTGGAGGGTGAGAGATGTGTGGGGGGTGAGGAAGGGTGACGAGTGAAGGGGTGAGTGATGTGTGGGGGTTTAGGAAGGGTGACAAGAGTGGAGGGGTGAGTGATGTGTGGGGGTGAGGAAGGGTGACAGTGAAGGGGTGAGAGATGTGTGGGGGGTGAGGAAGGGTGACAAGAGTGGAGGGGTGAGAGATGTGTGGGGGGTGAGGAAGGGTGACGAGTGAAGGGGTGAGTGATGTGTGGGGGGTTAGGAAGGGTGACAAGTGAAGGGGTGAGTGATGTGGGGGGTGAGGAAGGGTGACAGAGTGAAGGGGTGAGTGATGTGTGGGGGTGAGGAAGGGTGACAAGAGTGAAGGGTGAGTGATGTGTGGGGGGTTAGGAAGGGTGACAAGAGTGAAGGGGTGAGTGATGTGTGGGGTGAGGAAGGGTGACAAGAGTGAAGGGGTGAGTGATGTGTGGGGGGTTAGGAAGGGTGACAAGAGTGGAGGGGTGACAGTGGGGGTGAGGAAGGGTGACAAGAGTGAAGGGGTGAGAGATGTGTGGGGGGTGAGGAAGGGGTGACAAGAGTGAAGGGGTGAGTGATGTGTGGGGGGTGAGGAAGGGTGACAAGAGTGAAGGGGTGAGAGATGTGTGGGGGGTGAGGAAGGGGTGACAAGAGTGAAGGGGTGAGTGATGTGTGGGGGGTGAGGAAGGGGTGACAAGAGTGGAGGGGTGAGAGATATGTGTTTGTCCTTGCTATAGGGGGGTGAGGAAGGGTGACAAGAGTGAAGGGGTGACAATGCATGACTTTCCTTTCTATAGGGTGAGGAAGGGGTGTTTAAAGGTGTGACAGGAGTGAAGGGGTGACAGTGCATGACTTTCCTTTCTATAGGGTGAGGAAGGGGTGTTTAAAGGGGTGACAAGAGTGAAGGGGTGACAGAATGTGAGACTTTCCTTTCTATAGGGTGAGGAAGGGGTGTTTAAAGGGGTGACAAGAGTGAAGGGGTGACAATGCATGACTTTCCTTTCTATAGGGTGAGGAAGGGGTGACAGTGCATGACCTTCCTTTCTATAGGGTGAGGAAGAGGTGTTTAACCCTTTCCTTGCGCGCGGTGCGGACGCGACTATCCCCTTGGGTGCAGTTGGTCTGTCCAATGGGGGGTCTCTTTTAACCTCTGTATCTCAAAAACTATTCATCACAGCTAGAAACCAAAAACACCACTATAAAGAGGAGGTCCAGATCTATAGGAGTCGGCTATGTATGCCTCTCTTGCGAACGTACATGCACGTTCAGGGAGTGTTGAATGTTAACACTTACGTCGGTGTGTTAGTAAGTAAATATTTATTGCTATCAAAACATCATATAGATAGATACAAACAAAAACATCGTAAATTAAGCATCGGTCTGAGTGTGTGTGTGTGTGTGTGTGTGTGTTTAGAGAAGTGTTTAACCCGGTATCAGCGGGTATCATGTTTCTTAATAGTCCTTCTAAGCAAGAAAAATGAGGAAAATCATGATCCATACAAACCATTTCATAATATATATCAAAGCATTTGTGATCAGTTTATGTATCATCTTTTGGGGGGTGTTACATCATGGCATAAATTTGGCCCGTTGCTGCTACACGGTAAAGCCACAAATTTGGCCCGTCGCTGCTACACGGTAAAGACACAAATTTGGCCCATCGCTGCTACACGGTAAAGACACAAATTTGGCCCGTCGCTGCTACACGGTAAAGACACAAATTTGGCCTGTCGCTGCTACACGGTAAAGACACAAATTTGGCCCGTCGCTGCTACACGGTAAAGCCACAAATTTGGCCCGTCGCTGCTACACGGTAAAGACACAAATTTGGCCCGTCGCTGCTACACGGTAAAGCCACAAATTTGGCCCGTCGCTGCTACACGGTAAAGACAAATTTGGCCCGTCGCTGCTCCACGGTAAAGACACAAATTTGGCCCGTCGCTGCTCCACGGTAAAGCCACAAAAATGGCCCGACGCTGCTACACGGTAAACCACAAATTTGGCCCGTCGCTGCTACACGGCAAAGCCACAAATGTGTACCGTCGCTGCTACGGTAAAGACACAAATTTGGCCTGTCGCTGCTACACGGTAAAGCCACAAATTTGGCCCGTCGCTGCTACACGGTAAAGACACAAATTTGGCCCGTCGCTGCTACCGGGTTAAGATTACCAACCTAAATATTTTCCTGCGTCACCAATAACATATATCTAGATAGTGTTTAAAGATATACCAAGTCAATTTTTGGCTCACGTACGTTCAATAAACACTTTCAGAACAACTTTACGAGCTCCGCAAGACCAGCCTGGGACGTGTGATCTGCGACAACAGCGACAAGCTCCAGCACGTCCAGCCCAAGGTCATGCTGGAGGCTGATTCCTTCCTGTAAGTATGAGAATGACGGTCAAACTATGAGGTTCTGTATGAGTCAGTATGTGCTGTTTTAATGAGTGTGTTTACGATAGTTTTCAGCTTGTATTCTTAAGCATCTCAGAGCGCCAGATCACCAGTTTGAAAATAGTTACATAGATAGATAGAACGTGAATGTTGGATAGATGCGTGTGTGTGTGTTTATGTGACGAGCTATGTGTTACGTCTACGCATGTGTTGCCATTATGAGGGAATGTTTTGGGTTAAGGAAGGGACGGATAGCTGGACAGACAGACTGAGGACCAGGTGATAGTTAACCAAGTTCTCCACCCACAGCAGTGCACCAATAGCCTCTTGCAGACTCCTTACGTTCACAAGTTCTTATATTGTCACTACGAGGGAAAGTCTTTGGTTATGGAAGGGACGGATAGCTAGGCAGACAGACAGAGGACCAGGTGATAGTTAACCAAGTTCTCCACCCACAGCAATGCACCAATGGCCTCTTGCAGACTCCTTACGTTCACAAGTTCTTATATTGTCACTACGAGGGGATGGCTTTGGTTAGGGAAGGGACGGGTAGCTAGGCAGACAGATAGAGGACCAGGCAATAATTAACCAAGCTTTCCACGCACAGGAATGCCCCAATGGCCTCTTGCAGCCTCCTTATGTTCTCAAGTTTTTATATTGTCACTATGAGGGGATGGCTTTGGTTAGGGAAGGCACGGGTAGCTAGGCAGACAGACAGAGGACCAGGTGATAGTTAACCAAGTTCTCAACCCTAATCAACGCCCCAATGGCCTCTTGCAGACTCCTTACGTCCTCAAGTTCTTATATTGTCACCACGAGGGGATGGCTTTGGTTAGGGAAGGCACGGGTAGCTAGGCAGACAGACAGAGAACCAGGCAATAATTAACCAAGCTTTCCACGCACAGGAACGCCCCAATGGCCTTTTGCAGACTCCTTACGTTCACAAGTTTTTATATTGTCACTATGAGGGGATGGCTTTGGTTGGGGAAGGCACGGGTAGCTAGGCAGACAGACAGAGAACCAGGCGATAGTTAACCAAGCTCTCCACGCACAGGAATGCCCCAATGGCCTGTCAGGGGAAGAATATCAAGGGTGTGGACCTGAAGAAGTGGAAGACCGCCAGCCCCAACTTCATCATTCCCGCCAAGATGCTTCAGGAGAGCATTGAGAGGGCCAAGCGCGACATCACCAGCATGAGGGACTCCGAGTGGAACCTCTGGGAAGCACGTGAGTGTTGGCGTGTGTGTGTGTGTGTGTGTGTGTGTGTGTGCCCGTGTGTGCCTGTGTGTGTGTGTGTGTTTTCTTTTTTATTTTAATTTCAACGGTTAATATTTCTAAGTGTATATTTCTGTGTGTGTGTGTGTGTGTGTGTGTGTGTGTGTGTGTTTTCTTTTTTATTTTAATTTCATCGGTTAATATTTCTAAGCCTGTATATTTCTGTGTGTGTGTGTGTGTGTGTGTGTGAGAGAGAGAGAGAGATTTACGTATCTATAGGTATGGATGAAATATAATGATGATGATGATGATGATAGTGAGGTCAGTACAGGGGGGGGAAGGATGGAGGGGAGGGGGGAGTGACCTAGGATGACCCCAAATACACACAATGACCTACTTTGACTGACATTATTATTATTATTTTTTTCTCTGACCATCTTGTGAGCCTATGGGGAGGCCTATACTGACATGACTAGTGATTGGTGCGTGTGTGTGTGTGTGTGTGTGTGTGTGTGTGTGTGTGTGTGTGTGTTTACTTATGGAAAAGGCCTATCGAAATATACAGAACTATGCTGACATGACTAGTGATCGTGTGTGTGTGTGTGTGTGTGTGTGTGTGTGTTATGGAAAAGGCCTATCGAAATCTACAGAACTATGCTGACATGACTAGTGATCGTGTGTGTGTGTGTGTGTGTGTTTGTGTGTGTGTGTGTGTGTGTGTGTAGCCATGGAGCCCAACTTAACACTGACACACACTGGAACATAATAATCCCATAATAAACACAAATATAACACTTAAAAATCAGGTATAAATCACAGTATAGCGTGTTCAGCGAAGTCCGAGGTGTAATTAACAGATGCCGTGAAGACTAGCTTGCAGGCACACCCTAACGCACACACCGAACACACTCTACCCTTTACACATGGTAGGTCACACACACACATACACACACCCACTCCATAGATACGGAGACGGAACCACACAAGCGTAAAGCCAAGGCCTACAACTACAGCTACAACTAGGTAAATACAACTAGGTAAATACAACTAGGTAAATACACACAACTCCCTTAACACATGTTCCTCTCTCTCTCTGACTGACTGCCACTAACACCTTCTAGCACACACACCAACTGACCCAAGACCCAGAACGAAGCGACAGACTAACTCCTGACCCAGACTGACCCCAAGCGGACACCCCAGGACGCAACGCCCGACCTGGGGGGGCCAACGCGTGACCCATGACCTCATGCAAGCGCTGGTGGGCAGGGGTCAGGCACTGGGGAGTGAGGACTTGAAGTTGAGTCCGAGGGTTATGTGGGAGGCCGAGGAGCTTCTGACGGATTGCTTTAGCGCGGGTGTCAAGGCTTGGGGGTTTATGAGGCAACACGAACGGCAGCTGTGGAAGAAACGTGAGTAACTTGACCCACACGCACTCACACACGCACTCACTCACGAAAGCACACACTCACTCACTCACGAATGCACTCATTTTTTGTGTGGGGGTTAGAAGAGGTTGTGGTGATCCTACGCACTCATTTTTCATGTTAGGTTCGGAATATGACTTTCACCCGCACGCACGCACTCACGCACTCACAAGCCTTCTTCTCCTCCTTCCTCCTTTTTTCCTCTTCCTCCTCCTCCTCCTCCTCCTCCTTTTTCTCATTCAAACTTTTTTTTTCTTTTCCATATTTTTCTTTCCTCCTCCTCCTCCTCCTTCTCCTTTTTCTCATTCAAACTTTTTTTTCATCTACATAGTTTTCTTTCCTCCTCCTCCTCCTCCTCCTCCTCCTCCTCCTTTTTCTCATTCAAACTTTTTTTCTATTCCATATTTTTCTTTCCTCCTCCTCCTCCTCCTTTTTCTCATTCAAACTATTTGTTCATCTCCATAGTTTTCTTTCCTCCTCCTCCTCCTCCACCTCCTCCTCCTTTTTCTCATTCAAACTTTTTTTCTATTCCATATTTTTCTTTCCTCCTCCTCCTCCTCCTCCTCCTCCTCCTCCTTTTTCTCATTCAAACTTTTTTTCTATTCCATATTTTTATTTCCTCCTCCTTCTCCTCCTCCTCCTCATCATCATCCTCCTCTTCCTCATCCTCATCCTCCCCAAGACTTCATTTCAGTCACTGGCAAATGTTGTAGTCCCAGTGTGTGTGTGTGTGTGTGTGTGTGTTGATGGTAAAGGGTCTAGACTCACTATCATCATCATCATCATCATTATCATTATCATCATTATCATTGTCATTATATTATAGCAAAGCATGTGATAGTGTAGCTGTCATTTTCATATATATACATGCATGTGTGTGTGTGTGTGTGTGTGTGTGTGTGTGTGTGTGTGTGTGTGTGTGTGAGAGAGAGAGAGAGAGAGAGAGAGAGAGAGAGAGAGAGAGAGAGAGAGAGAAAATGTGTGTGTGTGTGTGTGTGTGTGTGTGTGTGTATTTACCTAGTTGTATTTACCTAGTTGTATTTACCCAGTTGTAGTTTTACAGGGCCTGGGCATTATGCTCGTGTGGTCCCGTCTCCGTGTCTGCATTTATCCAACTTATCCTTAAAGCTTTGCACACTCCTCGCTGATACTATATCCTCGCTCAGACTGTTCCAAGCCTCTACATTTCTTTGCGGGAAGCTATACTTCTTTGTGTCTCTCAAGCATCTCCCCTTTCTCAACTTTTTACTGTGTCCTCTTGTATTTCTGCTTATGTTTCCTTCTGTTAGTAGCAGTTCTTCATTATCTACTTCATCTATTTTGTTTAATAATTTATAAATTTGGATTTGGTCTCCCCTTTCTCTTCTTTGTTCCAGTGTTGTTAAGTTCATTTCCTTTAATCTTTCCTCGTATATTAATCCCTCCAACTCTGGGACCATTTTTGATGCCATCCTCTGTATTCTTTCTAGTTTCTTTATATGCTTCTTCTTATGGGGGGACCACACTACCTCTGCATATTCTAATTTTGGTCTAATCATGGTAGTGATTAGCCTTCTCATCATGTCCTTGTCCATGTAGTTAAATGCTACTCCAATATTTCTCACCAAGTTATATGTGTCTCTAAAGATCCGATTTATATGACTCTGGTTGATTATCATCCCTCATCACTACTCCCAGGTCTCTCTCTTCATGCACTTTTTTTAATGTTTCACCATTTCCCATTTTGTATATCCAGATTGGTCTTGTTTCACTTTTACCCATTTCCATAACATGACATTTTTTCACATTAAATTCCATCTCCCAATCCATACTCCATTTCCAAGTTTTGTATAGGTCTTCTTGCAATATTTCACAATCTTCTTTGTTTCTTATATGTCTTTGTAATTTAGCGTCGTCAGCAAACAGGTTTATGTAGCTACTAACTCCTTCAGCCATGTCATTTACATATACCAGGAAGATTATCGGTGCTAATACTGAACCCTGTGGTACTCCGCTTTCTACATTTCTCCATTCTGATTTTATGTCCTTGACCGCAGTTCTCATCTCCCTCCCCATTAGGTAGCTTGCCATCCATTTTTTCATATTTCCTTTCAATCCTCCTTTATTTTCCAGTTTCCATAATAGTCTTGTATGTGGAACTTTGTGGAAGGCCTTTTTTAAATCTAGATAAATACAATCAACCCATCCATCCCTTTCCTGTGTTCTGTCTGTCACTCTTGAGTAAAAACTGAGTAAGTTTGTAACACATGATCGGCCCTTTTGAAATCCATATTGTTTGCTGGTAATTAACTTATGCTCTTCTAGAAATTTAGTCCACTGCTTCTTTATTATTTTCTCACATATTTTGCACAGAACACTTGTCAGGGATATGGGTCTGTAGTTTGAAGGTTCATCTTTCCTTCCACTTTTATATATGGGGACCACTTCAGCCCTTCTCCACTCATTGGGCACCGTACCTGTTGCTACTGAGCATCTTATGATGTCGTATATCGGAACAATTAATTCATCTCTACATTTTTTAAAAATATACCCAGAGACTCCATCCGGTCCTACTGCTTTTCCCTCTTCTAGTTCTCCCAGTAATTTATAGATCTCTTCTTTGTTTACCATAATCTCTTCCATATGAATTTCTATTTTATTCTCTTGTGGCGCAATAAAGATTGTTTCTTTGGTAAAGACTTGCTGGAATTTTCTATTTAATAACTCAGCCATACCTTTAGGGTCATTGACTTCCACATTCCCGTCTCTCAGTCTTTCTATTGTTTCTTTCGGTTTAGTCTTCCCATTTATAAATCTGTAAAACAAGTTGGGCTGTTCTTTGCATTTTTCCACAATATCCTTCTCATATCCCTTTTCTTCTTCTTTCCTTATTTTCACATATTCATTTCTCGCCATTCTGAAGTCTTCTTTGTTTCTTTGATTCTTCCTTCTTTTTAGTCTTTTCCATGCTTTGTCCCTTTTTTCTTTTGCGTTCGCACATTTGGCATTAAACCAGTCCTTCCTACCCTTAACTTTGGGTCTGTATACGGGTACATATTTTTTGACACCAGTGTTATAGGCTTCCATAAAGATATCATACTTTTCTTGTACTTTATTTTTTCTCAGTAACTCCTCCCATTCCACTTTCTCGTAAAACTTCCGAAGGTTTTCCATGTCTGTCTTAATATAGTTTAGCCTGTTTGATTTGTAGGATTCATCCTCTTTAGTAACCTCCACTTCTGTATCAATCTCTATGGTTACATGATCACTCTTGCCCAGTGGACATCCATACCGTAGTTCACCCTTGATGTATATTCCTTTTGTTAGTACTAGGTCCAGTCTTGCCGGTTCATCGTCACTCCTATATCTTGTATGTTCATTCACTCTTTGTATCATAAGATTTTCCATCATCAATCTTAGGAATCTATCTCCCCATGCATTATCTCCACTATTACTCTTGAATATCTCCCAGTCAATGTCTTTACAATTGAAGTCACTAACTAGCATAACTTTTTTGTCTTCCTTAAGCATTTTGCTTAAACTCCGTATAGTGTCATTGATCATAGTGTCGTGCTCTTCCTTACACCATGAGTTTGTTCTGGGTGGTACATATGCGGTTATAATTGTCAACCTTTCCTTGTTTTTGGTTTGGTGTGTGTGTGTGTGTGTGTGTGTGTAACATAACCTAACTTACCTAAATGTATGTGTGTGTGTGTGTGTGTGTGTGTTCGTGTGTGTACGTGTAGGGGTGTGGCTGGCTGGCCTGGCTGTTAGGTCAAGGAAATAATTCACACACACACACACACACACACACACACACACACACACACACACACATTCTTGACGATAAATTTAATATCTCAGGTAGTAGAGAGAGAGAGAGAGAGAGAGAGAGAGAGAGATGATGCTTTGAATGAGAGAGAGAGAGAAGAATAAGTTGAACAAGAGAGAGAGAGAGAGAGAGAGATGATGTTTTGAATGAGAGAGAGATGATGTTTTGAATGAGAGAGAGAGAAGAATAAGTTGAACAAGAGAGAGAGAGAGAGAGAGAGAGAGTATGTGTGTTTGTGTGTGTGTGTGTGTGTGTGTAGCCTGAGGTGGTGTACTTGCAACACTGTGTTTCAGAATGGGACCACAAGCCTAGTATTCTAAGTTGCTACATACATGCATGCCTGTCTCTCTGTATGTGTGTGTGTGTGTATGTATATATATATGTTTTCTTTTTGTATGTGCATGTGTGTGTGTGTGTGTGTGTGTGTGTGTGTGTGAGTGAGTGATGGCATCCTGTTATTTTTATTATTATTATTATTACTATTATTATTATTATTATTATTATTATTATTATATATATATGTAATTATTTCTTGATCTTTCTTCTTCTTTTTGTTGTTATTTTTCTCCTTCTTTTTCTTTTTCTTCTTCTTTTCTCCTTCTCCTCCTTCTTCTTCTAATATATATTCTAATTTCCCTTTCTTTCCTTCTTTATTTAATTATTCAGGTAGCAAATTATACACCTCCTCAAATTATTATTATTATCATTATTATTATTATCATTATCATCATTATTTCCCCTTTTCAGAGTGTGGACGGCAGTATTATGGTTGGCGGCTGTGGCGGCTGGTGTGGCGGCCATGGAGGTGGTGGGGGAGGTGTGGCGGGGGGAGAGGGCGGAAAGATCTTTTCAACAAATTCCGCTCGGCACTTCTGGATTTCCGCTGCCTGTTGATATCGATCCAATACCTTCAGGTAGTAGTAGTAGTAGTAGTAGTAGTAGTAGTAGTAGTAGGGGAAATAGAAAGGGAAGGGAAGGGAAGGATTGGGAAGAGAAGGGAAAGGAAGGAAAGGGAAGGGAAGGGAATGTATTGGACTGGATGGGATGGGAAGGGATAGGATGCAATGGGAAGGGATGGGATGGGAAGGGAAGGGAAGGAAAGGGAAGGGATGGGAATGGATAAGAAGGAAAAGGAAGGGAAGGAAATAAGGAAGAATGGAACATCTGAAAAGTGAGGGAAAGGGAAGGGAAGGGAAGAAAAGGGAATAATCAATAAGGGAAGGAAGGAGAAGAAAAATAACAAAAAATAACATAATCAAAATAAACAAACAACAATACTGACCACCAATTTCTACCAGGTTTCGGTTGGACCAGGATCAGGTGAGCTACGGCCTTCCGACAGCGGATGTACGTGGGACTGTCCTCGGCGACCAGTGCCCGGTGGAGGTTGACTTCCCGTGCCAGCCGAGAAAATACCGCCCATTAAACAGCTACTGTAATAACGTCCAGAATCCAAAATGGGGTAACGCCAACACCAGATATCTCCGTTTCCTCCCAGCGAATGACGGCGACGGGGTGTCCGGTCCGCGGCAGGCGACCTCGGGTGATTTTCTCCCGTCGATGCGAGTGATCAGTCTGGCCCTCCATCGCGACCATGATATGCCACACAAGTTTATGACCTCGGTGGCGGCAGTGTTCGGACAGTTCATCTCACACGACCTCTCGCATACGCCGCAGATGGCAGGTTAGAGAGAGAGAGAGAGAGAGAGAGAGATTAAAGAAAGAAAATGGACATAAAAGAAGTAAAAATAAATAAGGAAAATAGAGAAAATAAGAAAGAGAGAGAGAGGGGATGAGAGAGAGAGAATGAAAAGAAATCGATGTTATTGAAAATAGAGAAAAATGGAGAGAGAGAAACTAACCCCCCTCCCTCCCTTCCCCCCCACCCACCCCAGGGTACATCGGCCAGCGTCTCCGTTGCTGTGGGGTCAACTTCAGCGACTTCCACCCCGAGTGTTACCCGATTTGCGTCCCCGATAAGGACCCGATCTATTCCCCGCTCAAACAAAAATGCCATGAATACGTGAGGTCAGGCATGGCTCCGAGGACTGGGTGCACGCTAGGTCAGTGTCTTGGGGTCGTTTCTGGTTGACCTTTCGATTTTTTTTTTGATTATTTATTTTTGGTTTTTCATGACGAATTCTTTTTTTTCTTCTTCTCTTTCTCTCTCTCTCTCTCTCTTTCTCCCTCTTGTTCTTGTTGTTCTTTTTCTTCTTCTTCTTCTTCTTCTTCCTTTCTTCTTTTTTCTTTGATTTTTTTTTTCCCTTCCCTTTCCTTCCCTTCCCTAACCTTCCCTTCCCTAACCTTCCCTTCCCTAACCTTCCCTTCCCTAACTTTCCCTTCCATTTCCTTACATTCCCTTCCCTAACCTTCCCTTCCCTAACCTTCCCTTCCCTTTCCTTCCCTTCCCTTTCCTTCCCTTCCCTAACTTTCCCTTCCATTTCCTTACATTCCCTTCCCTAACCTTCCCTTCCCTAACCTTCCCTTCCCTAACTTTCCCTTCCATTTCCTTACATTCCCTTCCCTAACCTTCCCTAACCTTCCCTTCCTTTCCTTCCTTCCCTAACTTTCACTTCCATTTCCTTCCATTCCCTTCCCTAACCTTCCTTCCCTAACCTTCCTTCCTTCCCTTCCCTTTCCTTCCCTTCCCTCACTTTCTCTCCCATTTCCTTACATTCCCTTCCCTAACCTTCCCTTCCCTTTCCTTCCCTTCCCTAACTTTCCCTTCCCTTTCCTTCCCTTCCCTAACTTTCCCTTCCATCCTTACATTCCTTCTAACCTTCCTTCCCTAACCTTCCTTCCTTTCCTTCCCTTCCCTTTCCTTCCCTTCCCTAACTTTCCCTTCCATTTCCTAACCTTCCCTTCCCTAACCTTCCCTTCCCTAACCTTCCCTTCCCTTTCCTTCCCTTCCCTTCCCTTTCCTTCCCTTCCCTAACTTTCCCTTCCATTTCCTTACATTCCCTTCCCTAACCTTCCCTTCCCTAACCGTCCCTTTCCTTCCCTTCCTTCCTTTCCTTCCCTTAACTTTTCCCTTCCATTTCCTTCCCTTCCTAACCTTCCTTTCCTTCCTTCCTTAACTTTCCTTCCATTTCCTTACATTCCTTCCCTAACCTTCCCTTCCCTAACCTTCCTTCCCTAACCTTCCTTCCTTTCCTTCCTTCCCTAACTTTCCTTCCATTTCCTTGTTCCTTCCTAACCTTCCTTCCCTTTCCTTCCTTCCTTTCCTTCCTTCCCTAACTTTCCTTCCATTTCCTTACATTCCCCAACCTTCCCTTCCCTAACCTTCCCTTCCTTCCCTTCCTAACTTTCCTTCCATTTCCTTACATTCCTTCCTAACCTTCCTTCCTTTCCTTCCCTTAACTAACTTTCCCTTCCATTTCCTTACATTCCCTTCCCTAACCTTCCCTTCCCTTTCCTTCCCTTCCCTAACTTTCCTTTCCATTTCCTTACATTCCCTTCCCTAACCTTCCTTCCCTTCCCTTCCTTCCCTTCCCTTCCATTTCCTTACAATCACTTCCCTAACCTTCCCTTCCTTTCCTTCCTTCTTCTTTCCTTCCATTTCCTTACATTCCCTTCCCTAACCTTCCTTCCTAATCTTCCTTCCCTTTCCTTCCCTTCTTTCCTTCCATTTCCTTACATTCCCTTCCTAACCTTCCTTCCCTAACCTTCCCTTCCTTACCTTCCCTTCCCTAACGTTCCCTTCCATTTCCTTACATTCCCTTCCCTAACCTTCCCTTCCCTTTCCTTCCTTTCCTTCCCTTCCCTAACTTTCCTTCCATTTCCTTACATTCCTTCCTAACCTTCCTTCCCTAACCTTCCTTCCTTTCTTCCTTCCCTTTCCTTCCATTTCCTTACATTCCTTCCCTAACCTTCCTTCCTAACCTTCCTTCCCTTTCCTTCCTTCCCTAACCTTCCTTCCATTTCCTTACCTCCTTCCCTAACCTTCCCCTCCCTAGCCTTCCCTTCCTTTCCTTCCTTCCCTAACCTTCCTTCCATTTCCTTACATTCCTTCCCTAACCTTCCCTTCCTTTCCTTCCTTCCCTTTCCTTCCCCCTAACTTTCCTTCCATTTCCTTACATTCCCTTCCCTAACCTTCCTTCCCTAACCTTCCTTCCCTTTCCTTCCTTCCCTAACTTTCCTTCCATTTCCTTACATTCCTTCCCTAACCTTCCCTTCCCTAACCTTCCTTCCCTAACCTTCCCTTCCCTTTCCTTCCCTTCCCTAAGTTTCCCTTCCATTTCCTTACATTCCCTTCCCTAACCTTCCCTTCCCTAACCTTCCCTTCCCTTTCCTTCCCTTCCCTAACCTTCCCTTCCCTAACCTTCCCTTCCCTAACCTTCCCTTCCCTTTCCTTCCCTTCCCTAACTTTCCCTTCCATTTCCTTACATTCCCTTCCCTAACCTTCCTTCCCTTCCTTCCTTTCCTTCCTTCCCTTCCTTCCTTTTCCTTACATTCCCTTCCCTAACCTTCCTTCCCTAACCTTCCTTCCTTTCCTTCCCTTCCCCTTCCCATTTCCTTCTTTCCCTTCCCTTACATTTCCTTTCCTTCCTTTCCTTCCTTCCCTTACTTTCCTTTCCATTCCATTCCTTCCCTAACCTTCCTTCCCTAACCTTCCCTTCCCTTTCCTTCCCTTCCCTAATTTTCCTTTCCATTTCCTTACATTCCTTCCCTAACCTTCCTTCCTCCTTCCTTCCCTTCCTTCCCTCTTTCCCTTCCATTCCTTACATTCCCTTCCTAACCTTCCCTTCCCTTTCCTTCCTTCTTTCCTTCCCTTCCCTAACCTTCCATTTCCTTACATTTCCCCTAACCTTCCCTTCCCTTTCCTTCCCTTCCCTAACTTTCCCTTCCATTTCCTTACATTCCCTTCCCTAACCTTCCCTTCCCTAACCTTCCCTTCCCTAACCTTCCCTTCCCTAACCTTCCCTTCCCTTTCCTTCCCTTCCCTAACTTTCCCTTCCATTTCCTTACATTCCCTTCTTCCTTCCTTCCCTTCCCTTCCTTCCTTCCCTAACTTTCCTTCCTTCCCTAACTTTCCTTCCATTTCCTTACATTCCCTTCCCTAACCTTCCTTCCTTTCCTTCCTTCCCTAATTTTCCTTTCCATTTCCTTACATTCCTTCCCTAACCTTCCTTCCTTCCTTCCCTAACTTTCCCTTCCATTTCCTTACATTCCCTTCCCTAACCTTCCCTTCCCTTTCCTTCCCTTCCCTAACTTTCCTTCATTTCCTTACATTCCTTCCCTAACCTTCCTTCCCTAACCTTCCCTTCCTTTCCTTCCTTCCCTAACTTTCCTTCCATTTCCTTACATTCCTTCCCTAACCTTCCCTTCCTAACCCTTCCTTTCCTTCCCTTCCCTAACTTTCCCTTCCATTTCCTTGTTCCTTCCCTAACCTTCCCTTCCTAACCTTCCCTTCCTAACCTTCCTTCCCTAACCTTCCTTCCTTTCCTTCCTTCCTAACTTTCCTTCCATTTCCTTACATTCCTTCTAACCTTCCCTAACCTTCCCTTCCCTTTCCTTCCCTTCCCTAACTTTCCCTTCCCTAACTTTCCCTTCCATTTGCTTCCCTTCCCTAACCTTCCCTTCCCTAACCTTCCCTTCCCTTCCCTTCCTTTCCCTTCCATTTCCTTACATTCCTTCCCTAACCTTCCCTTCCTTTCCTTCCTTTTCCCTTTCCTTCCTTCCCTAACTCTTCCCTTCCTTCTTTCCCTTCCATTTCCTTACATTCCCTTCCCTAACCTTCCCTTCCCTAACCTTCCCTTCCCTTTCCTTCCCTTCCCTAACTTTCCCTTCCATTTCCTTACATTCCCTTCCCTAACCTTCCCTTCCCTAACCTTCCCTTCCCTTCCCATCCCTTCCGTTCCTTTCCTTCCCTTCCCATCCCTTCCCATCCCATCCTTCCCTAACCTTCCCTTCCCTTTCCTTTCTTTCCCTTCCCTTCCCTTCCCTTCCCTTCCCTTCCCTTCCTTTCCCTTCCCTTTCCTTCTAATAAATCTTTCCTCTCCTTTATCTCCTTTTTCTTTTTCTTCTTTTATTTTATTTATTTATTTATTTTTCATTACTATATATTTTTTTCTTCTTCCTCTTCCTCCTCCTCCTCCTCCTCCTCCTCTTCCCCCTCTTCCCTCTCCTTCTTCTTCTTCTTCTTCTTCCTCTCCTCCTTCCTCTCCTCCTTTTTCTCTTTTTCTTCTTCGATTCAATTTTATTTTCATATGTAATTTTTTTCCATTTTTCATGACCATATCCTCCTCCTCCTCCTCCTCCTCCTCCTCCTCCTCCTCATCCACAACACTTTCCCATGGACAGCCTCACAAATTACCCCCATGCCTCAACCGTACACAACTAAGCATCAACCATTCCACCGCCAATCCACCAGGGCCCAGAGAGCAGATCAACCAGGTGACATCCTTCATCGACGGCTCTGTGATCTACGGGTCGAGCAAGGAGGAGAGCGATGAGCTACGAGCGTTCACCGGCAGACTTCTCAGGATGCAGCGGGGCCCGGGCAGCACACAGATAGGATTGTAGGATTCATCCTCTTTAGTAACCTCCACTTCTGTATCAATCTCTATGGTTACATGATCACTCTTGCCCAGTGGACATCCATACCTTAGTTCATCCTTGATGTATATTCCTTTTGTTAGTACTAGGTCCAGTCTTGCCGGTTCATCGTCACTCCTATATCTTGTATGTTCATTCACTCTTTGTATCATAAGATTTTCCATCATCAATCTTAGGAATCTATCTCCCCATGCGTTATCTCCACTATTACTCTTGAATGTCTCCCAGTCAATCTCTTTACAATTGAAGTCACCAACTAGCATAACTTTTTTGTTTTCCTTAAGCATTTTGCTTAAACTCCGTATAGTGTCATTGATCATAGTGTCGTGCTCTTCCTTACACCATGAGTTTGTTCTGGATGGTACATATGCGGTTATAATTGTCAACCTTTCCTTGCTTTTGGTTTGGTGTGTGTGTGTGTGTGTGTGTGTGTGTGTGTGTGTGTGTGTGTGTAACATAACCTAACTTAACCTAAATGTATGTGTGTGTGTGTGTGTGTGTGTTCGTGTGTGTACGTGTAGGGGTGTGGCTGGCTGGCCTGGCTGTTAGGTCAAGGAAATAATTCACACACACACACACACACACACACACACATACATTCCTGACGATAAATTTAATATCTCAGGTAGTAGAGAGAGAGAGAGATGATGTTTTGAATGAGAGAGAGAAGAATAAGTTGAAAGAGAGAGAGAGAGAGAGAGAGAGAGAGAGAGAGAGAGAGAGAGAGAGAGAGAGAGAGAGTATGTGTGTGTGTGTGTGTGTGTGTATAGCCTGAGGTGGTGTACTTGCAACACTGTGTTTCAGAATGGGACCACAAGCCTAGTATTCTAAGTTGCTACATACATGCATGCCTGTCTCTCTGTATGTGTGTATGTATGTATGTATGTATATATATATGTTTTTTTTTTGTATGTGCATTTATGTGTGTGTGTGTGTGTGTGTGTGTGTGTGTGTGTGTGTGTGTGTGTGTAACGGCATCCTGTTATTTTTATTATTATTATAATTATTATTATTATTATTATTATTATTATTTATAGATGTAATTATTTCTTGATCTTTCTTCTTCTTTTTGTTGTTATTTTTCTCCTTCTCCTTCTTTTTCTTCTTCTTTTCTCCTCCTCCTTCTTCTTCTAATATATATTTTAATTCCCCTTTCTTTCCTTCTTTATTTAATTATTCAGGTAGCAATTTATACACCTCCTCAAATTATTATTATTATCATTATTATTATTATCATTATCATCATTATTTCCCCTTTTCAGAGTGTGGACGGCAGTATTATGGTTGGCGGCTGTGGCGGCTGGTGTGGCGGCCATGGAGGTGGTGGGGGAGGTGTGGCGGGGGGAGAGGGCGGAAAGATCTGTTCAACAAATTCCGCTCGGCACTTCTGGATTTCCGCTGCCTGTTGATATCGATCCAATACCTTCTGGTAGTAGTAGTAGTAGTAGTAGTAGTAGTAGGGGAAATAGAAAGGGAAGGGAAGGGAAGGGAAGGGAAGGATTGGGAAGAGAAGGGAAAGGAAGGAAAGGGAAGGGAAGGGAATGGATTGGACTGGATGGGATGGGAAGGGATAGGATGCAATGGGAAGGGATGGGATGGGATGGGAAGGGAAGGAAAGGGAAGGGATGGGAATGGATAAGAAGGAAAAGGAAGGGAAGGAAATAAGGAAGAATGGAACATCTGAAAAGTGAGGGAAAGGAAAGGGAAGGGAAGAAAAGGGAATAATCAATAAGGGAAGGAAGGAGAAGAAAAATAACAAAAAATAACATAATCAAAATAAACAAACAACAATACTGACCACCAATTTCTACCAGGTTTCGGTTGGACCAGGATCAGGTGAGCTACGGCCTTCCGACAGCGGACGTACGTGGGACTGTCCTCGGCGACCAGTGCCCGGTGGAGGTTGACTTCCCGTGCCAGCCGAGAAAATACCGCGCATTAAACGGCTACTGTAATAACGTCCAGCATCCAAAATGGGGTAACGCCAACACCAGATATCTCCGTTTCCTCCCAGCGAATGACGGCGACGGGGTGTCTGGTCCACGGCAGGCGACCTCGGGTGATTTTCTCCCGTCGATGCGAGCGATCAGTCTGGCCCTCCATCGCGACCATGATATGCCGCACAAGTTTATGACCTCGGTTGCGGCAGTGTTCGGACAGTTCATCTCACACGACCTCTCGCATACGCCGCAGATGGCAGGTTAGTGAGAGAGAGAGAGAGAGAGAGAGAGAGAGAGAGAGAGAGATTAAAGAAGAAAATTGACATAAAGAAGTAAAAATAAATAAGGAAAATGAAAGAAGAGAGAGAGAGAGAGAGAATGAAGAAAAGAAATCGATATTGTTAAGAAAATAGAAAAATGGAGAGAGAAACTAACCCCTCCTCCTTCCCCACCCACCCCAGGGTACATCGGCCAGCGTCTCCGTTGCTGTGGGGTCAACTTCAGCGACTTCCACCCCGAGTGTTACCCGATTTGCATCCCCGATGATGACCCGATCTATTCCCCGCTCAAACAAAAATGCCAGGAATACGTGAGGTCAGGCACGGCTCCGAGGACTGGGTGCACGCTAGGTCAGTGTCTTGGGGTCGTTTCTGGTTGACCTTTCGTTTTTTTTTTTTTATTATTTATTTTTGATTTTTCATGACGAATTCTTTTTTTTCTTCTTCTCTTTCTCTCTCTCTTTCTCCCTCATGTTGTTGTTGTTGTTGTTGTTGTTGTTGTTGTTGTTGTTGTTGTTGTTGTTCCTTCTTTTTTCTTTGATTTTTTTTTTCCCTTCCCTTCCCTTCCCTAACTTTCCCTTCCATCTCCTTACATTCCCTTCCCTAACCTTCCCTTCCCTTTCCTTCCCTTCCCTTCGCCCTTCTTTCCCTTCCATTTCCTTTTATTCCTTACCTAACCTTCCCTTCCCTAACCTTCCCTTCCCTTTCCTTCCCTTCCCTTTCCTTCCCTTCCCTAACTTTCCCTTCCATTTCCTTACATTCCCTTCCCTAACCTTCCCTTCCCTTTCCTTCCCTTCCCTTTCCTTCCCTTCCCTAACTTTCCCTTCCATTTCCTTACATTCCCTTCCCTAACCTTCCCTTCCCTTTCCTTCCCTTCCCTAACTTTCCTTCCCTTCCTTTTCCCTTCCTTACATTCCTTCCCTAACCTTCCCTTCCCTTTCCTTCCTTTCCTTCCCTTAACTTTCCTTCCATTTCCTTACATTCCTTCCCTAACCTTCCTTCCTTTCCATCCTTCCCTAACTTTCCTTCCATTTCCTTACATTCCCTTCCCTAACCTTCCTTCCTTTCCTTCCCTTCTTTCCCTTCCATTTCCTTACATTCCTTCCCTAACCTTCCTTCCCTAACCTTCCCTTCCTTTCCTTCCCTTCTAACTTTCCCTTCATTTCCTTGTTCCCTTCCCTATCTTCCTTCCTTTCCTTCCTTCCCTAACTTTCCCTTCCATTTCCTTGTTCCTTCCCTAACATTCCTTCCTTTCCTTCCTTCCTTTCCTTCCTTCCCTAACCTTCCCTTCTTCTTCCCTTCCCTAACCTTCCTTCCTTCCTTCCCTTCCCTAACTTTCCCTTCCATTTCCTTACATTCCCTTTCCTAACATTCCCTTCCCTAACCTTCCCTTCCCTTTCCTTCCCTTCCCTAACTTTCCCTTCCATTTCCTTACATTCCCTTCCCTAACCTTCCCTTCCCTTCCTATCCCTTCTGTTCCTTTCCTTCCCTTCCCATCCCTTCCTTTCCCTTCCCATCCCATCCTTCCCTTCCCTTTCCTTCCCTTCCCTAACTTTCCCTTCCCTTCCCTTTCCTTTCCTTTCCTTTCCCTAACTTTCCCTTCCCTTTCCTTTCTTTCCCTTCCCTTTCCTTCCCTTCCCTAACTTTCCCTAACCTTCCCTTCCCTTCCTATCCCTTCCGTTCCTTCCCTTCCCTTCCTTTCCCTTCCCTAACCTTCCCTTCCCTTCCCATCCCTTCCATTCCTTTCCTTCCCTTCCCATCCCTTCCTTTCCCTTCCCATCCCATCCTTCCCTTCCCTTTCCCTAACTTTCCCTTCCCTTCCATTTCCTTACATTCCCTTCCCTAACCTTCCCTTCCCTAACCTTCCCTTCCCTTCCCATCCCTTCCGTTCCTTTCCTTCCCTTCCCATCCCTTCCTTTCCCTTCCCATCCCATCCTTCCCAAACCTTCCCTTCCCTTCCCATCCCTTCCGTTCCTTTCCTTCCCTTCCCATCCCTTCCTTTCCCTTCCCATCCCATTCTTCCCTAACCTTCCCTTCCCTTTCCTTTCTTTCCCTTCCCTTCCCTTCCCTTCCCTTCCCTTCCCTTCCCTTCCCTTCCCTTCCCTTCCTATCCCTTCCCTTCCCTTCCCTTCCTTTCCCTTCCCTTTCCTTCTAATAAATCTTTCCTCTCCTTTATCTCCTTTTTCTTTTTCTTCTTTTATTTTATTTATTTATTTATTTTTCATTACTATATATTTTTTTCTTCTTCCTCTTCCTCCTCCTCCTCCTCTTCCCTCTTCTTCTTCTTCTTCCTCTCCTCCTTTTTCTCTTTTTCTTCTTCGATTCAATATTATTTTCATATATAATTTTTTTCCATTTTTCATGACCATCTCCTCCTCCTCTTCCTCCTCCTCCTCCTCCTCCTCCTCCTCGTCCACAACACTTTCCCATGGACAGCCTCATAAATTACCCCCATTCCTCAACCGTACACACCTAAGCATCAACCATTCCACCGCCAATCCACCAGGGCCCAGAGAGCAGATCAACCAGGCGACATCCTTCATCGACGGCTCTGTGATCTACGGGTCGAGCAAGGAGGAGAGCGATGAGCTACGAGCGTTCACCGGCAGACTTCTCAGGATGCAGCGGGGCCCGGGCAGCACACAGATACTAGCGGAGGATGACAACCAGATCGACTGCAAGGCCACGGGAAGATTTAAGTGAGTGAGGGATTGATTTAGTATTATTACTGTTTACATATGACAGGTTAGGTTAGGGAAGGAAAGGAAAGGAAGGGAAGGGAAGGGAAGGGAAGGGAAGGAGAGGGAAACATTTGAAACATTTGAAACATTTTATTATCCCTTTATACAATTATGTATTTACAATAATTTTGTTGTGCACGAGCCCATTTAAAAGCTGAAGACTTTTTGGGCTGTACTAAACTTAGGTGCCAGATTTAATCAATAGTGAAAAAAATATATATATAGTATATATATATATATATATATATATATATATATATATATATATATATATATATATATATATATATATATATATATATATATATATATATATATAACTGATTATCCGAAAGCTGATTATCCGAAAAACAGGAGTATCCGAAATTGATCTGGATAATGCAATAAAATTTAATTTTTTTCTATACTAAAACGTTATAAAACATCAAAATAAATAAGAGTAACTACATATGTACTATATTAACACATTTAAAATTGATAAGAACAGTTAAAATGAATATGCTTTCTAATACGTATTGCCGAAATAGCTTGTAACGAATAGATCAATGTATTAGACAAAAACATTAAACAAACTCTCAACAACACCACGTCACGCACCTTCCTTGTAAGGACGTAGGT
Organism: Eriocheir sinensis; assembly: GCF_024679095.1. Lineage (NCBI taxonomy): Eukaryota > Metazoa > Arthropoda > Malacostraca > Decapoda > Varunidae > Eriocheir > Eriocheir sinensis. The sequence goes on from NW_026112001.1 coordinate 163,885, forward strand.
GCGGCGAACAAACAAACTACTGCACATTCTCTCACCGTACTCTCAAGACAACGACACAAACGACTCCCTCTCCTCCATGCCATTCCCTTCCAACATACGAGTTGCGCGATAATATGAGTCATCATACTGTGTCTCCACCTGCACGATGCATCAAGGTCACGCTGCAAGCTTGCACAACCATTCACAATCGCCTCTGCAACATTCACAATTCAGATCTGCAACGCTCTGAAGTATCAACATACACTGGTCCAGACAAGGAGACACAGACAAACATACAATAAAACATTTACATCACATGTTTTAAGCGTACTACTTTGTTTAGCGTAGCGTGTGTTTGTTTGGTTTCATTGTTTACATCGTCAGTCGGCGGCAGTCGCGTCACACACTTCACACTGGGCAGCCGCATCGCGTCTCATCCATCCTGGCTAATGGTCCGTCCATACTAGCTACATGTGTTCTAATGAGAAAATAAAAACCAAGGTGCAAGATCAAAGTGATATTCATCCAAGCGAGAAAGCAAGACACAATGCCGACGATCAAACTGGCGGCGATCAAAATAGCGACCCATAAATCCGGATTATCCGAAAAATCAACATCCGAAAGAGGCTTCCCCTTCATTTCGGATAATCGGGGTTTTACTGTATATATATATATATATATATATATATATATATATATATATATATATATATATATATATATATATATATATATATATATATATATATATATATATATATATATATATATATATATATATATATATATATATATATATATATATATATATATATATATATATATATATATATATATATATATATATATATATATATATATATATATATATATATATATATATATATATATATATATTTAGATATATATATCAATATATATATATATATATATATATATATATATAATAATATATATAATAATAATAATAATAATATATAATATATATATATATATATAATAATAAAGTAAAATAATAATAATAATAATAATAATAATAATAATAATAATAGTTATAGTAATAATAATAATAATTAACATTGTGATAATTATAAAGTAATAGTAGTGTAAATAATAATTAAAGTGATAATATTAACACAATATCATAGTACAAAAATTGTAATTGACTTATAAAAATAATATGGTAGTACTGTAAATGATAATGTAATAGTATTAATACAATAATAATAGTATAAGGTAATAATTGATTAAGCTGAGGACACACTCTGACAGATGATACATGGACTTGATAATTATAATTGAGAAGAATATGTTTTTTAAATTGTTTTTAAAGGAGTGTATTGAATTTAGAGCTTTAATATTATTAGGAATAGAATTCCAGGTTTTAGGTCCTGAATAAGAAAGTGAGTGTTGAAAAAATGTTAAATTATGGGCAGGTGTACATAAATTTTCATGAGTACGGGTGAAATAAGTATGTTGTGGCTGTAAGGACACGGAGGTTTCACTTTTAATCTTTTTATACATGTAAATACCAATTTGTAGCTTATTTATGTCAAGAAGTTTTAAGGAATTTGTTTCTTTAAAGAGAGGTTGTGTGTGGGCAAAGTAGTCACTGTTTGTAATAATTCTTATTATTTTCTTTTGAAGTCTAAACAGAGGTAACAGGTGTGTGGGGAAGGTGTTGCACCAGATAGGCGTACAGTAATACAGGTGTGGTAAGACGTGTGTTATATAACATTTTCAAAACATCAATGGGCATTAATTCTTTAATTTGATATAACAGAGATACTAGCCTGGATAATTTAAGGATTTGGTTTGTTACATGATGCTTAAAGGTCATGGTATCATCATACGTTATTCCTAATAATGTATGTTTATTAGTTCTGCTTATAATGTCATGGGAAAAAATAGGGACAGAAGCACTGATGGTGACTTATTAGTAAATAGCATATAAAATGTTTTGTTTAAGTTTACTGTTAATCTATTACTCAGACACCATTTATGAAAGATTTGTAGGTCAGTGTTTGCTGAATGTATCATGTCAGTAGGATTTTCACCAGTAATATTTAAGGTGGAGTCATCTGCAAAAAGGATTGTTTTAAGGTTTGTAAATATGTAAGTAATATCATTTATATATAAGAGAAACAGGATTGGACCTAAGACACTGCCCTGTGGAACACCGTATTGAATAGGTAGAGATGCAGATAGACAAGTGTGGAATTTGGTTGATTGAGTTCTGTGGGATAAGTAATCCTGAAAGCAGTCATGAATAATACCTCTAATCCCATAGTAATACAACTTACGTAATAATATATCATGTCTGACTGTATCAAAAGCTTTGGTGAAGTCAACAAAGATGCTTAATAATGACTGTTTATTATCTAAAGTGTTATAGATTTCTTCTGAATAAGTTCTCAAGGCATCGAAAGTGTTTAGACCACGACGAAAACCAAACTGACTTGGATTAAGTATGTTTTTAGTTTCAAGAAAATTTATGAGGAATTTTTTCATTACTTTTCAAAGATCTTAGAAGAAACATTTAGTAAGGATATTGGTCTATAATTACTTAATTTATCTTTGGGGCCTTTCTTATGGATGGGGACAATAGTTGCACGTTTTAGGAGTTGAGGAAATTTACCATTATTGATAGAATTATTAAAGAGTATGGACAAGGATATTGCAAGTTGTTTTTTGCTGGTTTTTAATACAGATACTTGAATTTCATGCACATTGCACTTTTTGTTTTTAAGGGAATTAATTACAGTAATTACATCTTGGGGGATAATTATAGGAATTGTCATTGAATGAGGAAAGTCACCTTGAAGAAAGCTGAGAGGGTCTGTGGTGGAAGGTGGTAGACTGTGATCTAGTTTAGGTGCAACATTTGTGTAAAATTCATTAAAAGCTTGTGCAATTTGTAAAGGTTCAGAGAGTTTTTTTTACCATTACAGATTATGTTATTTGTGGAACTCTTCTTATGGTCATGATTAGAAAGTTGGTGGATTGTTCGCCATATTTTACAAGTGTTATTTTTAAAATTAGTGAATTGAGCCATATAGTAAGATTTTTTAGCTTGTCTTATAGTATTAATTAGGATGTTACGGTATTGTTTGTATTGAGCCTCAGTGACAGCACCAATTTTATAGTCCTTAAATAGATAATTTTTTGTCCTTATAGAGTTTAGTACTGCCTCTGATATCCAGGGATTGTTTATTTTTTTTTTCATTATTATGTGTGTGTGTCAGGTGAGTGCTCCCTTAAGTGTAGAAAACTTTTGTTCTGCTGTACCAGATGAAATGGGCAAAGTGGCATAAATAAGTAATATTTTTTTTGTAACAGGATAATTTTGTGAGCACTGCTCATGTGTATCAAGTACAGTAATTGGCAAGGAGCTTTTATGTACATTTTAATAATAATGATAATAATAATAATATGTAATAGTAATAATAATAATAATGATAATAATAATAATAATAATTATTATTATTATTATTATTATTATTATTATTATTATTATTATTATTATTAATTCCATTATTAAAAATTATAATATTTGTTTTGGGGGGGGCACGTGACCAGGTGCCCCCCCCCCCCCTGGATCCGCCACTGGACACAACAACAAGGTGATTATGGCATCTATGTTGGTATGTGACAAACAAACTGCTTTCCAAGTTGATTGCGGTGCTAGTGTCAATACTATTCCTAGACATATGATCCCAAATATTCAGTTGCCACCCTGTAACACTGTTTTATATATGTATAACTCTACCAAACTACGTCCATTGGGAAAATGCAGAATTGTCATTGTCAATTGTAAGACTAACACCAAACATTCAGTGGAGTTTGCGGTAGTAGAAGAAGATGTTACACCAATTCTGGGAAAAAGAGCATCTGAGCAGATGAAGTTGATCATTGTAAATTATGAGAACAGCAGTATAGTAAGTGATTCCTTTGCTAATTACTCTGATGTATTTGCATCAGACCTTGGCAAACTACCTGGTGTTGTGAAATTAACCTTGAGCTCTAATCCAAGTCCAGGGTCAGTACAGTCATGCAGAGTGCCGATCAGCATTAACCCTAGATTACTATCGTTGTCCGGAATCCCGGCATTGGGGGTTAATTTGAATCGCAGAAGGAAATCTGTTAGACGTACGGTGTTGTACGGCCATGACATTTCAGTTAGCATTCTGCCCTTGGTGCGTGAGGTACGTTCGTGTTTTCTCATGCTTAATTCCTGAACTATTTCCAATTGTCCGGAATTCCGGACAACGATAGTAATAATGACATATCAAGTGTTACACATAAGTTTTTCTTTTACGTGACCTTCCGAGTGTATAATGTGTTTACTTTTGTTCTAGATTTTATTAGGAGTCAGATACAAGTACTCTGGCCCAATATGGTGGGATCTGATAAGCCATTTGACCTTGACACGGGCAGTGACCTCCGTGCTGTTATGGATTTATCAGAGTGATGCTGGTGAGCTATATGAGGACAGTGATGTGCAAAGTGATGAGTGATGACAGGTTGGAAGGGTCAGGTAGGGATTGTGGTGATTATAATAGTGATATAGAAATATCGTATGTCAGACAATGGCGTACACGTCACCATGGGCCTAGCTATACTTCCTCCTCGCAAACACACGCACACACACTTACCCCCACCAGTATCAAACATCCACCCCACTGAAAGTGAACCACAGCCTAGCACCTTACCATACCATTACAGGTCTCACAGGCAGAAACAATGAGAATGGGAGAGGGAACAACATTATTTTCTATTTAGTATTCAATATTCATATATTTATATTATTTATATTTATTGTTTTTTGCTGCTGTTCTGTTGCTCAGATGCCATAACTGGTTGTATTCACTCCAAAAAAAAAAAATCTCACCATTACAGGTCCCACAGGCAGCACCAATGAGAATAGGAGAGGGAACAGCATTATTTTTTATTTTGTATTCATTCTAAAACACAGCTAATTTTTTTCAACCTGTCCTACAGCAACCAAAATGGCATAAGGACTTCCGAGGCTGGAACATTTCGGGGGACGTGTGAACTTCACGTGTGGTACAACTCAACACAATCAGCCAACACAGTGCCTGGCAGTGGTGCCTTCGTTAGGGAAAGGTAATTTTTTTTTTAAGTTTCACACATTTTTTTTATTTATTTTTTCATAATGTTATTTTTGGGCAATATGTTAAGTTTCTAGGTCATAGAATTGAGAATGTATTCTAGTTTGAGTAAAAATTTTTTTATTAAACTTTGTACAATTCCTATATGGGTTTTCAAGCCCGCAAAGTTTGTCCGGAATTCCGGGTAAGCCGCATGGTTGTTGGAAGTAAGAAATCAGGTGATATAAGGATTTGCATTGATCCACAAGCATTAAACAAAGACTTACAAAGAGAAATGCATCCTCTTCCAATAATTGATGATGTGCTGCCTGTCAAAGGCTAAAATATTCTCTAAATTTGATCTTAGGAATGGCTACGCAAGTTGCTAGAAAGATGTAGGAATCAAGGCATCAAGTTAAACACTTGCAAGACTGAACTGAGAAAGTCTGAGATATCTTTTTTAGGTCATAAGATTTTAAAGATGGACTAAAGCCTGACCCTAATAAAATAGCTTCAATTGTCAACATGAAAGCCCCACAAAATGTGGTGGAGGTACAGAGACTCACTGGTATGGTTAACTACTTAGCAAGGTTTCTACCCCAATTATCTGACATACTGGAACCCATTCGTCGTCTAACCAACAAAGACGTGGATTGGCAGTGGGGACCAGTTCAAGACACAGCGCTAGCACAGGTCAAACAGTCGGTGACTTCTGCCCCAGTTCTCACTTACTACGAGCAGACTAAATCACTTGTTTAACAGTGTGATGCAAGTCAGACAGGTTTAGGTGCAGCACTGATGCAGGATGGTAAACCCATTTCTTATGCCAGCAGAGCCTTGAACCCTACAGAGACTAGATATACTCAGATAGAAAAGGAAATGTTAGCAGTTGTTGTTGGACTTACCAAGTTTCACCAATATACTCTTGGAAGAATGACTAAAGTAGTGAGTGACCACAAACCTTTGCAATCAATCATCCAGAAGCCTCTTGATCAAGCTCCAAAGCATTTGCAAGGAATGCTACTCAAAGCTTTTCAGTATAACTTAGAATTAGAATACTTGCCAGGTAAAGACATGCACATAGCAGATTTGCTGTCCAGGCAACATCTACCAAATAATGAAGGCAGTCAAATGTTTGAAAGCATTAACATGATATCCCTTTTGCCCATTAGATCTGAACATCTAGAGAAAATAAAGCGAGCAACTGTGGATGATGAGACAATGACTTTGCTTTTACAGACAATAATCACAAGATAGCCTGAGACAAAAGATGACATTGCAAATCAATTATTGCCATATTTCAACTCTAGATGTGAGCTATCTGCACAAGATGGTCTCATATTCAAAGGAGAAAGGGTTGCCATTCCTCATGCACTGCACGGCAAGATCAAGAAGGCAATCCATTCCTCCCATACGGGAGTGGAAGCATGTCTAAGGCGAGCAAGAGAATGTGTTTACTGGCCAAGCATGAATGCTGAAATTAAAGAATATATTTCCCAATCTGAAACATGTCTTAAGTTCAACAACAAACAGCAGAGAGAAACTCTACTGTCACATGAAGTAGCTGACAGACCATGGGAGAGTAGGAGTAGACTTATTTGAGTTGGGAATCAACACTTCCTTGTGACTGTGGACCACTTCAGTAACTTTTAGGAAATTGATGTGTTAACTTCTGTCAATACAATAGCAGTCATCAAGAAGTTAAAAGCTCATTTTACTAGATATGGCATACCATCAGTTTTGATTAGTGACCACAATTCATTAGCAAAGAGTTCAGTGATTTTGCAGTCCAATATGATTTTCAAGTTGAACACAGGACATCAAGCCCCAAATATCCCCAGTCCAATGGAATGGCTGAATCTGCTGTAAAGACAGCCAAGAGTTTGATTAAGAAAGCACGAGCAAGTAAAAGTGATCCTTATTTAGCCATTTTAGACTACAGAAATACCTCATCTCAAGACATGAAATTGAGTCCCGTACAGCGTAGTTTAGGTAGAAAGACGAGAACACTACTACCCATGACAGCTGAGATCCTAAAACCAAATGGAATTGATGTTTCATTAGAAAAGAAGAAAAGACTGAAGAACCTGAAAAGTGCATGGTACTATGACAAGGTAGCAAAAGATCTCACACCACTGAGTGAAGGTGATGCAGTTAAGATCCAACCAACCTCATTAGGCGACTCGGTGTGGAGACAAGGTATAGTTCACAAACGGTTAGATGAGAGATCATATGACATTGAGACTGACTTAGGAATTCTTAGACGTAACAGACAACATCTCAGAAAGACTAATGAACAGAATTTAAATGATGTCATAGCTCGCTAGCTCAAAATTTTGTGGGTCAATGTTTTTAGCTGAATATATGTTTCAAAGCGGAATTTAGTGAGGATTCTTATGGTATCCTCAAAATCCTCATACGCCTATTAGTTCCCGAGTTACACCAAGAAAACTGTATTTTTTTTCTCTCCCGTCAGAGTAGGCTAAAAACAAAAAATCACTCAAAGCTCCTCATCTACGCTCCTTAGAAAGGTTGCCATATGTTACCATTAAGAAACTTATCCCAACAAATGACGCTCCTAAATTTGACGCATTTTCACCGAAAACTTCATTTTTAATCAATTTTTTAAAGTTTATGACGTGAGAGGGTTAAGGAATATAAATGTATTAAATATTTGCTCAAATGCAAACAATGTATCACATACGAATTGCTTTAAGTTTTTTAAAGAAAAGGGATGTGACAAAATTCAATACAGTCACCTCTCGATTAACACGAGTTTATATAATGCGTTTTTGATTTAACACGAGTTTATATTTAAGGAGATACGATTAACTAACACGATAGTTTCAATTTAATGCGCGTTTAATCGATGACGTCACACTCGATGACACGCGCACCCACGCTACTTCTGGCAGGAACCGCACTGAAACGCTCTGTTTCTCCTCAGTCTGAAGCTAGCCCACACTGTGAGTGGAATGTTTCTCTGGAATGCACTCCATTTTCACCTCTACTATAGCACCCAAGTGTCCTTCCACCTCCTCACAGGAAAGTGCTGCCAAGAAGTCAAGAAAGACTCTCACCATTGAAATAGTATAGTGGCGATCGCTGCTCATTGGTAATGATCAAAACAAAGAAAAGTGACTGTGAAAACGGCCCTAAATCCCAATATTTTACATTTAAAATCCTTGATACTTACTGGTACTGGCCAGAACTGGTCCTTCTTAGAGACTCAAGGCTACTGCTTTGAGGAGTAAACAAACATGGCGGAAACTGGCGGAGGGGTAACGTGTATAAAGTTTGTACGTGCGTACCGCCGGGAACAGCAACAAATGGACCTTCCAAGGCCCAGCAAACACTCAAATTAATTAATAATATACTGGATGTATGTGGATATACATATGAATATTAACACAAAGGGGAGAAACGAAAATTCACTAATACTTGACGGCGGGGTGGCAGACGAGCAGTGCGGTGTTCTTACCTTTCACGGGTACAGTAAACACTGATGCCACTGGCTGAGCGCAGTGTTGCCAAACTATCGTACTCATCGCATTGCATTTTTTCGTAGTTTCTGAAAAATTGGAAGCCAATTTTTCAGTGATTTTGCCTTCCTCCCCCCAAAACACCAGTTCCCCACAGTTTCCCATGGGCCGAATTCACAAAGGCTTAGTTCGTAGTTTTGGGCCCTTAGTGCGTAGTTTTGAGAACATTGAGATTCACAAAGCTCGCGCGGTAATAACTACCAACTAATCAATGATGTCACGGGTTAGTGCGCGGATTTACAAAGCTCTATTGCGCTCTGTGTGACGCTAAATATGTTGTTAAATAACTACTGCCTCGGGGGTGTAGTAAACGCTAACAATATTATCATATTTACGTATAAATGCTTATAAATCGCATTTTTCAACTTGAAATATAACTTTGCGAGTAGAGGAAGCCCATTTTTTTTTATAAAATGATGAAATCTACACCCTTTGAGAGGTATATGATAAGTGTGGGTGGTATGGCAACACCGACGCCCGGCCGGGGGATTGCCAGACCTCCCTCCTCCTTCATCTTCCTACCTCCTCATCCATTCATCCATCCATCTCTTGCCCCTCCGTGGAGGGACCATGGACCTTTGTCGGGTGACAGCTAGCCCATGAGTTGGGCTGCAGATATGGCAAGACAGTCTTAATTTTCCCTCGTTCCTTCCTTCCGTCCTTCATTCCTGTCTGCCTCTATATCTGTCCCATATTTCTCTTTGCTTTCTTCCTGCCTCAATCTCCTCCGTATCTTCTTTTTCTTCATCTTAAGCATGTTCGTCGGTAACAAGACATCGAACGGCAAAGTTACCTTGACGTAAATGTGCAGCAAACAATTAAATAATTAAATTCGTAGATTATGATTTAGGGCTGCTTTCACAGTCGTCTGATACACACCCTAACCAAAGGCCCTACCATCCTGGTAGCAGCCATTACCATCGCCTTGATCTGCTTTCACAGTCGCTGTTTTCGTGGTATCGGCGACTACCAGCGTGGTGACAGTCATGAGAAGACGAAGGCGCGTGATTCGGCAGTGTTGGTATGCTGGAGTGGGGGGAAATGCAGCTGAGTGGAGGATTATGAAGGATAAATGTGAAAACTAAACATACAAAGAGTAAACGTGAAGAATAAATATAAAGAATAACTGAGAAGAATAGATATGATGAAAAAATGTGGAGTGTCTAGCTGTAATACACCGCTCAAATCTGCCGATAGCCTAATATTTCCTAGGGATAATAGGTGAAAATTTATTTAATAATGGTGACAAGTGATAAAGTTCTATTATCTAGCAGATGTCAGCAAGAGTCTCTTCACCTGTATATATTCATTACATTTGTTCATTATTCACACTTATTTAGCAGGCTTCACATTTATTCATTATATAACATGCCTGATTTCGTTATATGTATGCCCTATGCATATACATACATATGAGGCTATCTAGAATAATACGAGAGTTTGACCAAGAAGGCATAACAAGTGAATAATGGTGACATGTATTAAAGTCCTCCCTTCTCCTTTATTGTGCATTTTGCAACAATAAACATTCAGTCAATCAAACTGAAATTCTCAGTAGGACGTTTACTGTCACCAAGTGAAGTGAGTTCATGTCATTCAAAGTCTTCTAATTGTTTTCTCATATTACCATTGAAGCCGTGCAACGTGTTGCTGTATAGTGTAATATTTTTTTACATCCATTTAAAGAAATAATATAACCACTTGAGGGCAAGAATTTGTACTATTTACTAATTAATGTCATTGGTAAGCACCATTGGGGAGCCCCCGCAGCTACCAGAGGTTCCAATCTCTGGTACTGATGCAAACAAACAGCGCCGCGAAAGACGACTGTGAAAGCAGATTTCTTGTTGGTAGCGCCGATCGCCGCTCATTGGTAATGATCAAAACAAACAAACGTGACTGTGAAAGCGGATTTCTTGTTGGAAGCGCCGATCGCCGCTCATTGGTAATGATCAAAACAAACAAACGTGACTGTGAAAGCGGATTTCTTGTTGGTAGCGCCGATCGCCGCTCATTGGTAATGATCAAAACAAACAAACGTGACTGTGAAAGCGGCCCTTAGTACAGTTTGCCTTAAAAGGAAGAAAAATGGGAAAAGAGAATGGGTTTCTTGAACCAGCAGCTGGAGGGGGCTCCCTAGGATTGGCTGACGGTTCTGTAAACGTGCTTGCGATTCGCTGCAAGGCCAATGACGTCATCAACCAATCAGCGGCCTTGCTGACTTAGCGCGCCTCTAACTACCATCTAAGGTTTGCTTTGTGAATCTGACACTAACATCGGTCGCTAAATCAATAGTGCGTAGTTATGTTACTTCGTAGTTAGTGAGTATGTTTGTGAATTCCGCCCCAGGCTTGTGTTGGGGGGTAGGGGGGGCTGGAGTGGCGGAGGGGGAGGTGGACTTCTTGTAAAGAATACCCCATGCAGCCTTAGTGAGGGAAGCATTCTCAGAAGGCTAAAGATGAAGGCGTGCAGAGGCTTTTTACAATTACCGCTTCCCTTCACTCCCTGCCAACAATTTTTGGCACAGGACTCACTATATCCATGAGGCGTTAGGGCCGCTTTCGCAGTCATTTTATTTGTTTTGATCGTTACCATTGGCAGCGATCGACGCTATAATTTTCCATGTGAAACTGTAGCAAGCCACCGCTGAAATCGTCGCGTACTCTCCTCCAGTGAGACAAAGAAAATGGTGTGGCAGCACAGGCTCAATAAGTGAATGTTTTAATGTTCTTGTCTCTTGTATTGCGTCTCAATTGTTTATCTATTGTTACTCGTTTATCTTCTACTGTCTGTCCTCGTCCTGCTATACACTCCTTCTACACATTGTTCATTACACACACCAACATTTATATCTCACTTAAACTAAACAACATTCATACACACACATACACACACAAACACCTTTTCTATGTGTTTTGTTTGTCCTTACGACCTGTGTATATTTTTATGAATAAATAACCCTGACGGATTTTGACTTTATCTATCCGTGAACCGATTAGCACTCAGAACACTCGCTACCACTTACAAAACTGCCCTATGGGGAAGTGGCGGCTGCAGAGGGAGAGAGAGGTGTTGAAAGAGTGTGGCAAGGTGCGGGTGTAATGCGGGGAAAACTGAGAAATCAATAACCTGAAATAACTGATGTGTTGCTTGTGAATCAGGTGGTTACGAACTGTAAGACAGACAGACGAACCAGATGTGGAGCTGGTGGCGGGACTACGCCTCAGCCGAAGGTGCCGAATGATCATTAGTTAGTTTTTTTTTTGACGGAGGAGGGAGGAGCCGTATTTTTCACCGGTATTAAGTGAGAGAACCAGTTGCTTTGGAACTCCTTCTAAAGTGGTGGAAGAGGCCCAAATGTATGTTAGCTAAACCACCGATAAATTTCACTAGCCTCTGGCTAGCCTGAGGGCAGAGGGGGGAGGTGAGAAGCCGACGGTGTGAACGAGTCTCCATCACACACCGCCTTGACCTCACCCCACAAGTACGTTGAACCCAGCTCCTAGGGACCAAGCTTGTTAATGTGTTATCTTGATACAATGTTAATGTTACTTATAAGAGTTGAAATCACACACTGCCTCGACCTCACCCCACAGGTTCCCTAGCTACTGAAACCTCCCACCAAAACAAATGCAGGCTATGCCTTTTCACTGGTGTTCTAATGTGATTCTGTTGATTTCTCGACCTCATTTGAAATGCATATTAGTCGATTTCATGCTCCCCCACCCAAAAATCCCGTGTTCCCACAGGTCCCCCAAGATCGTTTAGGGCAGGGGATAGGCATAACTTGAAAAGAGGCATAACTCGAAAAGTAGACATTTGCGACGGAAATGAGGTACAAAATTGTGCAATTCACTACATCTATCACCAGAAAAACATGAACCAGGTGAGAAAATCAGGTAAATGTTCAGAGTTGCCCATCTCAAAATTTGATACACTGGCTATTTATTTCAGGCCTAAATATTGTGCTTTTTCATTTGGAGATAGTTTTTTCCTTCAGAAACTACTAAAAGGTGACTTATTGCAATTTCATCATCCGCCGCCACAGCCGCAAAATAGCTCGCAGAGGGTTTAGGGTGGGGGAACATATTTAAACTATCCCAACAGAACTTTACGACCTAACAGCTAAAGGGGGGCTTCGCCTTCCTCGACCCCCTGCGCCCCCACTGGAACCCCCCACACGTGTATATGCAACTTATTTCTGCGAGGAGGTATTTCTCGCAACACCGGCTGCGCCACCGCCTTGCCCATCACCAGAGCAGTCAAATATGGCGCGCGTAAACAGTGGTAGCCGTAATTATTTCATAAAACTAGAGAAATACAACAGTAGTAGGTAGAACACCGTAGAATTAATCTAACCTTACCAGGCGAGTGTGGGCCAAATTACTGAGAGTCGTACGTTATCCCTCCAACGCCCTGGGCCCACAACACCGCGGTAAATCTTAAGAATCACCACTCCACCCCCTCCACCACCCCAGCCCCCCCAATCCCCCAAGACAAGCCTGGGGAACTGTGGGGAACCGGGGTATTGGGGGGGGGAGCCCATATCACTGAAAAATGGCCTTCCAAAATTTCCCTAGAAAAATCCCTAAATCAGGAAAAATTCCCTAGTCTCGAAAGTAGGGAAAATCCCTACCGTATACTCACATGCGTGGGCTAATCGCTAACCAAGCATACCATCACTAACCACCCCAAAACAGCCCTGAGCCATGACTCAAAGTCATCCGGGACTCGGGCTGAACAGGCCCGGGCTATACCTGGCCCTCAGCACGGCAGCCGTTGGGCTGCGTGTTCTAAAAAAAATAATAACCACGCGTGGTGGACCTGGTCTCACATGCGTGGGCTAGTCGCTAACCAAGCATACCATCGCTAACCAAGCGTACCATCGCTAACCAAGCGTACCATCGCTAACCAAGCATACCAGCGCTAACCAAGCGTACCGTTGCTAAACAAGCGTACCGTCGCTAACCAAACGTTTGTAGAAAAAAATATATGAAAACCAAGTGATGCTTCATACGGTAGGTAATGAATGCGAGCTATTTTGCGGCGGCGGCGTTAGCTCGATTAATCCCTTTAGGGAGCTGTGGTTTTGGTGGTCGTTAGCTCGATTAATCCCTGTAGGGAACAGTGGTTTTGGTGGTGGACGGCCAAATCACTGAAAAATGGGCTTTCAAAATGTCCCTACAAAAATCCCCAAAATCGGGAAAAATCCCTAGTCTCTAAAGAAAGGAAATTCCCTAACGTATACTCTCGTAATCTATTCCTATATAACGTAGTAGCTGCTGCAGCGGGTCTGTTGACGAGTGTAGGGCGTGCAATTGGATGGTCAGCGTAGTTGAACCCCCACCCCACCACCCCAATCGTAGTCGAGCAACTCTTGGGAAATGTCATGTTTCATAATTACATATGGTACAATACTGACGGTTAACCCGTCCACTTCTTGTAGGTTGATGCTAGATAATTTTTACCTAGTAGTTTAAGGTACAAAATAAAACAGATTTGTGACAGCTGTCATCCAGATCGAACTGACGCTCCTGCTGTTAACTGACGCGGGAGTGACCTACCGACTGCTACGTATGACCCTGGCCTCCATTTTACTCAAATTCCACTATAAGTATCGCGCATTGAACAATATCCGTTTGTTTTCTGACACGTGCTTGTCACACCATGTTACACTTGACACGCCCGTGTCTTTGTTGGATCAGGTACTGGGATAGTAATCGGTCCTTTTGTCAACCTACATGCACACCAATAAAGAGGTTAAATGCTCAGTTAACACTTACCGAAAGGTAAAGTAGACGGATATTTTGAGGGAGTGAGTGTCGGGCCTTCCATCCATTATGGCGGCTTGAAAACAACTGACTTCAGGAACCCACCGTTAGGTGCCGCCGCTGATACCCTCGCGTAGTAACATTTTACGAATGTATCAGAAAATACAAATAGCTGCGGCATTAGTTGCTTTAATATAGAGAAAAAAATAACGTAAAACTCTTAAAAGACCGTTTTTTTGTCCGAAATCATTATAATCCATGCGCATTTTGGATATTACTGACTTAGGAACTAGTTTGTATAGTGGGCAGTATAGAGTTTGTATAGCAAGGCAGGTATGAGGCTCAGTCTGTGTAAAGAGGTGCTTGTGAAACAATAACAATGGACTTAGAAAATCCAAGCCACCAAACTCTATAATTAAAGAGGCTTGCCCCCCTGGCCCCTCCCCAAGGTAAAACGGTGTCGGGCCATCTCGGCCCATCGCTGTCTCGGCCCATTTCAAACGCCAACTCGGCCCATTTATATGACCAAGTCGGACCATTATCTCCACCAACTCGGACCATCTGTACAAGCTATACACCATTGTCTTTAAGAGACTTTTTGCATAAGGGTGAACTAATTTAATCCAATAATCACTCACTTACCATCGCAATTAGCAGTGATATGTAAAATTTTTAGTGATAAAGATAATAATAATAATAATAATAATAATAATAATAATAATAATAATAATTATTATTATTATTATTAATATTAATATTATTATTATTATTATTATTATTATTATTATTATTACTATTATTATTACACACACCCACACCCAGACACACTGCACACACGCTTGTCGCCTTATCTCCCATCCCATCCCTCCTCCCTCCCTTCCTCCCAGACTCTCCCTCCCAGTCCTTCCCTTCTCCCTCCCTGCTATCTCCTCTTTCCTTTCCTCCAACCCCACCCTCCTTCCTCACACACACACACACACAAATATATAACTACCTAAATTCATACTAAGGAGCTAAACGTTCAGGTATCGAAACTGTTCCCATGATAACTGACCTCGTAAGCAAGCTAAGAAATGAGTTGTATTAAAATGCTGAATGCATAACAAGTAGTGATTTTGGGCCTAACTACATTTCTATAGTACTTAGCATTAAAAGTCAGCAAATTAATATTTTGTACTGAAACAATAAGTTTCATTAAAATATTGGTGGATGTATAACAAGTAGGGATTTTTACATGTATTTCTAGTTATCAATAAAGGGAGGTGACAGTAGTTGACGGTAGTTGACGGCAGTTGACGGTAGTTAGCAGTTAGCAGTTTGGTAAGTTCTCATGCAACTACCAGGCAGCAGCAGTTTACCAATTGAAAGACGGGACTGAAAAGCGAGGTATTAGGTTGTTTCACGAGGGGAAGACGAGGTGGTGGACTGCTTTGGGAAACAGGTTAGATTTCGCCTGCACTTCGAGGAGGAAGGACTGGTCAGTCAATATGGAGAGTAACTGTTTGGTCTGCGGGAATACCGTGCGCCCTTTACAGGTAAAATGAAATCTAAGTGTATTCTTATAATGTGATAATGACATATTGGTACATGGATGAAAAGCTGTGTGTGCGTGTGTATGTGCATGTGTTTAGAGAGCCTGAAGACTCTTTATTAATGATACTTTTATATTCTTTACAGGAGGCATTGTTATGCGATAGATGCAGTTTGTGGCAACATCGCAAATGTGGAACTGGAATAACTAGGGACGAATATCGTGCAGCAGTGAGAGAAGGGAGGGAAATTGACTGGGTGTGTCACCTGTGCTTCTCCCAAGCAAATGAAATCCCAGTGCTAGAAAATGGTGAATGTTCCTCGCCTATCAATGGTGCTGTGGCAGCAGGGGACTCTGAAACAGAAAGTCCCAGTGAAATTGTGGCATATGAAAAGATTTGTTCTTCCACACAGAGAGGGCAACATAAACTTATAGATAGTCTCGAGTATTCATACACAGTGAAAAGGAAAACTAACGTTTGTGTACATTGGCGTTGTTCTGTAAGAAATAGAAATACAACATGCCCAGTGGTAATAAAAGAACATAATAATGAGTATATTCGGGGAGATATGGACCACTGCCATCCACCCGAAGCCTGCCCTGCCCTCTCAACGAAAGTGTCATCCATAGTTAAGAGAAAGGCAATGGAAGATGTCTTCCGCCCCGCAGCAGACATAGTAGACGAGGTTCTAAGGGAACACGTGGACCAAAATGTTCCTCTGACTTCACTTCCCGCTCCTATTAACTTGGCGCGTCAAGGAAACCGAAAACGCAGGGCAAACAGACCAGACGAGCCAGTTGACCTGAACTTTGATTTAAATGAGGATCACATACCATCAGAGTTTTTACAATATGGTGTTCATGTAGGTGAAAGGCGCCATTTGATTTTTGCTACTAATTATCAGCTGAAGTTACTTGCTACTTTTAAAGTTGTGAGACAGCCCTTCACGCAGCTATTTAGTATTCATGCATTTGTGCAGCGTGATGGAAATTTTAAACAAGTTCCTCTTTTATTTGCTTTAATGTCTGGAAAACGGAGGAGAGACTATAAGAAAATTCTGGCTAAAACAAAGGAAATCCTCGGTGATAGTTTTAAATTAACGGAAATTTTAATTGATTTCGAGGCAAGCGTTTGCCGCGCAATTCCTGAAATCTTCCCAGAGGTTGAGATTCGTGGATGTGTATTTCATTGGGGCCAGGCCGTATGGAGGAAAATACAAGAACTTGGCCTTCAGAGTCCTTATACTAATGACGTAGATATGCACAAGTACTTAAGAAAGCTACTTTCTCTTCCATATGTGCCAGCAGAGAACATTGAAGAATTATTCATCCGATTTTACAGGAAAGCCAACGGATCGCCACAGCTGCTACAACTTCTAGACTATGTCAAGACCACGTGGATTACCTCAAGCATATGGCCTCCGACTTCTTGGTGTGCATTTCAGCGAAGTATACGCACAAACAACGATGTTGAAGGTTGGCACTGCAGACTAAATTTGAAGGTGAGGAAAGGCCAACTAAACTTTTACCTGTTAGTAAAACTTCTACATGATGAAGCCAAGCTGGTCTCCATTCAAGTAAGGCTTTGTCGGATGGAAAAGTTTTGAGGTACCAGAAACAGAAGTATCGGAAACAACATGGACAGCTTGTGAACCTCTGGGAAGAATTCAGTAATGGCCAGCGTTCTGCCAAGAACTTACTAAGGGCTGTCTCACATCATATTGCAGTTAATCCATAATTTTTAACTTTTGATTGCATGTATTTTAGAACTTTTTCTTTTTACTTAGTTTTACTTTTTAACTATTCATATTAGTTTTTTTTCTTTTTTATTTGACTGCTTTTATACCATCTTGTTGTTGTATTTTACGTTTTGCTTGTTTTTTTACTTGTTTCATATTTACAAATATTAGTATCGCTGCTCATTCAGTTTCTGCCACGCTCTTATCATGGAAAAAAGCGATGATAGCAATTTCAACATGGGCCGAGATGGTATCTTATGGGCCGAGTTGGTATTCTAACGGGCCGAGTTGCCGATGGGCCGAGTTGCCGATGGGCCGAGACAGCGATGGGCCGAGTTTGCCTAGGAGCAGGTAAAACATATACGAAAATGCATTATAATACTAATTCTTTCACGTGCTAAATTACTACGGATATTGGTTTGGAGTGGTTATTCTTAAGTTTTGCCGGCAACTCTGATCATATACCCAAACCCTGACAACCTACTACTAGGCGAGAGCCTGCACCAACAGGTGGACCAAACCTCCTCACTTCAACAGTATGGACCTCAAGCCCGCGTGTTTAAACGTATCGGCGCCTCAGGTCGCCTGTTGGAAAAGCCTCCCGTGCAAGTTTAGAGTAAGCTCACCCCCTTCACTGCAGCCTCCATGCCGCTGGTGGCTGTGATGGTTCCTCGTCGCGGTGGTGTCCTGTGGTGCCTTCTGCAGGGATGCACGGCTCACTGGAGGTCACGTCACTGCTGTGCTGACCAGAGTGCGGGTTGTAGGCTCAGACCCTCAGAGCCAACAAGGGCGGTCGAGGGATCACGATCGCGGTATCTTGATCTTGATGTCGCAGACTCACAGTGACTTCTTCTTTTGACTATACTATAAAAAAGCCTTTCTGGTCTCTCCGGCGCGGCTGAGGAACTCCTCCAGCGTTGCCGCTCAGGTGCCCACCACGGTGATGGCCAAGTGTTTCTCGCTTTGTTAAGCATCAATGAAGTATGTCGTAAATACTAAATGCAACAACAAAGCTGTATACGTTTGTAATCGTCAAGGTGTTTGTTCTAAAAGCAAATGACCATTATGTTTTTTTATTGGATGTGACACCTCAGCTCTGCGACGCTGCCGGCCCACGCAGCACATGGGTCACCTGGCTGGCGGGTCAAGGAGGGGGAAGAAGGGAGGAGACGAGGGGATTATCCCATTGTGAAGGACAGGCCGAACTGTCAGGGAAAGAAGGAGGAGAAAGGTGGGAAGAGAAGGAAGGAGATGGGAAAGAAAACAAGAATAGAAACAGAGAGGAAAAAAGAGGAATGTGATAAAGGGAAGATACAAGTTAACAAAAAAAAAAAACAGTAAAAAACAAAGGAAAAAACAAAGAATTGACGAAAATGGGGAGGAAGAAAGGAAGAGAATAGAAGAAAAAAAAGAAACGAAAGAGAAAAAGAGGATAAAAAATGAGGAATAAATTTAATGAGAAAGAAGAAATAAGAAGATAAAGAAAGAAAGAAAAAGAAAGAAAGAAAGACACATGAAAGAGACAAAACAAATCAAATAAAAAGCAAAGGACAGAAGATAATCATTAAGGGAAAAAAAAAGAAAAAATAGATTAAATAAGAAAAAACACAAAATAAAAAAATTAAGTGTGTGTGTGTGTGTGTGTGTGTGTGTGTGTGTGTGTCCTTGTCCATTAACATTCCAATTGACAAAATACATAAAGTGCAGATGGGGCAACATTCTCTCTCTCTCTCTCTCTCTCTCTCTCTCTCTCTCTCTCTCTCTCTCTCTCTCTCTCTCTCTCAAAGAAACTCTGCAATGGCAAGAAAACTTATGTCATCGATGCTATTGCTGCAGAGGCAGGACATAAGGTTGTACGGCTGCCCCCATACCACTGTCAGTATAACCCGATTGAGCTCATCTGGGCTCAGGTCAAGTGTTACGTTGCAAAGAAAAACACTTTCAAATCTGCTGAACTGAAGCCTTTGGTTGAAGAAGCTGTCGACAGTATAACACCAGAAAACTGGAAGCAGGCAGTGAGGCATGCAGAAGAGCTTCAAGAACAAGATGCAAGACAAGACATAGCGGTTGAGAGATTTGTGGAGTCATTCGTTGTCAACATCGAAGAGAGCTCAGACGACGAGTTATCTGAGTAAGCACCAGAGAGGATTAGGCCTACAGGGGATACCTCTATAAAAAAACGCGCCTATGACTTTTACCCCAGAGGTGGTGTGGAAAAAAAGTCAAAATGATTATCATAATTATCAATATTATTATTATTATTATTATCATTATTATTATTATTTTAATTATTATTATAATTAATAATTATTACCATTATTATTTTTATGATCATTATTACAATTATTATTATTATTATTATTATTATTATTATTATTATTATTATTATTATTATTATTATTATCGTTATTATTACTATCATCATTACGATAAACGTGCATCCATCCATCAGAGAGAGAGAGAGAGAGAGAGAGAGAGAGAGAGAGAGAGGAGGGGGGGAGGGCGGAGCTCTAGAGCAATTAGGGCGAGGGAAAGCTCTCTAGGGATCGTCAAGCTATTTTTAGGACAGCTATGGGTGGACGAAACGTAGAAGTGGCATTGCCACAGTGGCGTTGCCACTGTGGCAACGCTCAGACGGGCTCCACCTCAGGTCGGACCACAGCCTCCCAGACCACAAAGGCTTTGGGAGACTATAGAATCCCTTGATAGAGAGTCCCGACCAAGGAGACTATATTATTATAGTCTCCTTGGTCCCGACATAGGCGGCCCTGTGTATTATCAAAAATTATAAGACTGATGGCCCAGTGCTGGGCGGCGGGCGCCATTATTGGCCCTTCAAGCACGTACCGCGTCGTCGTCAGAGCACGGTGCATTTATACTCTAGTTAATATTAAGTTCAAGGAAGTGACGGTCGAGCTTGTTTTTAATTAAAGGAGTCAATCGTGTTACACTGGACCACTGATGGTGGGAGCTTATTCCATTCACGCACTACAATGTTGGTGAAGAAAAATTTGGTGCAGTCTGAATTTACTTGTCTACATTTGAGTTTTATGCCATTGTTCCTCGTTCGCAAAGTGTCATCGATCATAAACAATTTTGTTCTATCTACATTCGTGAAACCGTATTTTAAAACATTCGATCAGTTTTCCTCGGAGGAGACGTTTCTCAAGAGAGAACATGTTAAGGGTGGAAAGTCTTTCTTCGTAGGATTTGTTGCGCAAGGAAGGGATCATTTTTGTTGCCCGACGCTGAACACCTTCTAATTTAGCAATGTCCTTTGCATGGTGGGGAGACCAACAAAACTGTACCGCATATTCCAAGTGGGGTCTGACTAAACTATTGTAGAGCGGAAGTATTACATCTTTATTCTTGAATAAAAAGTTTCTTTTAATGAAGCCGAACATTCTGTTCGCTTTATTTGCTGCATCGATATATTGATGTAAGAATTTGAGGTTTGACGCGATTTTGACCCCCAGTCCTTAACGCATTGAACGCTTTTGAGTTTGACGCCGCGCATTTCGTAATCGAACTTCTTATTTCTTGCTCCAACTTGAAGGACCGGCACTTGTCTACGTTAAAGGGCATCTCCCATCTATCCGACCAAGCTGAAATTTTGTGCAAATCCTCTTGGAGGCTTTGCCTGTCTTCGTCAGTGAGAACCGAGTTACCAATCTTTGTGTCGTTTGCAAATTTACTAATGCGATTATTAAGTCCAACATTCACATCGTTGATGTAAATAATGAAGAGCACTGGGCCAAGAACCGAGCCCTGAGGGACGCCACTAGTGACCGGCGCCCACTCTGACTTAAATCCGTCAATCACCAATTTTTGTTGTCTGTTGCTCAACCAATTCGCGATCCATTGGTTTACTTGACCGTCAATACCTATTTGCTTTAATTTATAAAGTAATTAATGATGTGGGACTTTATCAAACGCTTTCTGGAAATCAAGATAGATTATTATGTCCAATGATTTGGTGACGTCATAAACTGAGAAGAGGTCGTTATAAAAGGTCAATAGGCTTGATAGGCAGGATCTTTTGTTACGGAGTCCCTTGATAGAGAGAGTCCCAACCAAGGAGACTATTGGCCATTATTGGCCCTTCGAGCACGTATACAGCGCCGACTTCAAAGCACGGTGTCTCGCGGGTCATTTTTTTTCTTATTATTTTTGAGGTGGTGCCTAGCCTTCGGCTGTAGCAACATGCCACAGGGAGGATACAGAGTGTACAAGTTAACTGCAAGGCCGCGGAAAAGAGAGCGGTGTGCTAACAGTCAGTCGTCTTGCCATGGGAGGAAACCATCGGTTATGACATCAAGACACACACACTGCCATTGTGTGTGTCTTGCTGTCATAACCGCCCTCCCTTTGTACTGTCTATGGAACTCATTGTGAGAGAGGCACAGCTACAAGGACTGAAACAATCGTTCACCTCAGGTCTAGACATGGAAGCTGATGAGGGAAGCTGTGGCCCTTATGGCTAAAATTATTGGATGTGATCTCTCCCACAGGGCTCTAGCTGTTATTACAGACTCACAACTAATGGATATTTCACAGTCTTATCAAGGCCACAGTCTAATAGACCGGACGTGTTACAAGAGTTTAGATGAACAGAAGCTAGCTTTTGGTGAGCCATACCTGTCTTGGTAAAACTCTAGAATCACACCCAACTTACTCTAATTAACACATTATTTGTTTAGATTGTATTTGCTAATCATCACTCTGGTAACCGTTTCCATATTATTATTACTCGTTTCTGATATTTTAAAATGCAAGGAAATATTACTCTTGCAGCGGTGATAGGTTAGATTATCAAACTAATTAACTAATTAACTAATTAACTAATTACCTAAACTGGATAAATTCAGATTCAACAGGGACATAGGCAAAAATTGGTTTACTAACAGGGTGGTGGATGAGTGGAATAGGCTTAGCAGTCATGTGGTGAGTGCCAATACAATTGTCACATTAAAAAATAGACTAGATAAATTCATGGACAGCGATATTAGGTGGGGTTAGATACACGGGAGCTTAGGGTCAAAGGAGCTGCCTCGTACAGGCCTACCGGCCTCTTGTAGACTCCTGCGTTCTTATGTTCTTATTACTATTTGCCCATGTGGAGGGTCTTCAGCTAGAAACTCCTCTAGGTTATAAGGCCATCTTTATTTAATAGCCTAATATATGGATAAAATAGGCCCTAAATTCAGCTATGGTAATATTTTTTCCTCATGTATAATAGTAAATGTAGTATAAAATATGGATTAAAGTTGAGGAAAAATCACGTGACTTGGAAACGGGTGCTGATTGGTCGTGACGTCACGATGCAGTCGGGAGGCCGCCAACTGTGTGTTACTGCGAGATTTCGTGTTGTGGTGTATGTTTCTAGTGGCTAGCAATGCCTGGAGACGTAACCCTCAGTCGTTGGTGCTTCGTGCCAATGTCCAAGAGTATATATATACGGACAAAAGTACTCCACGTTAGATATTTGTCTGTGCTAGTGAATCCTGCAGTAATTCTCTTTCATTTCCCCTCGGACTAACTTTTAATCGTGAACTAAACTATTCTCTTTATTGTCACGTCCTCTGATTATAAAATATTGGTCTGCATTCATTTTCTTCTTATTCATCTTCAGGCGTTGATCCTCTCTCTCTGACATTCCTGAGCCATTGTTTTCTCTAGGTTAGGCTAGGTAATTTTTCCCTCATACTAATATAAATTCAACCTTGATTATTCTGTAGTTCCCCCTCGGACTAACTTTTAATCGCGAACTCAGCTATTTTCTGCACGTCAGTAGTCTCGTCCTATGATAATGAAATATTTGGCTACATTCGTTTTCTCTCTCTCTCTCTCTCTCTCTCTCTCTCTCTCTCTCTCTCTCTCTCTCTCTCTCTCTCTCTCTCTCTCTCTCTCTCTCTCTCTCTCTCTCTCTCTCTCTCTCTCTCTGTCAATAAACATATATACTTTCCAATATGTTCATACATACACCCTCTGAAAATCTTTAGCCCATTATTCAAGGAGAAGTTTTGAGATAGCCCTACTCTACAGAGCAAAGGCGAATTGGTTGATTTCACTCCCATTTTAATGATATATCATATTTCCAACACTCTTAAGGTGATCAGTATATAAGCACCTATAACATACCTGTTGGGCACAGTTTGGAGCTGGAGTGGCCATACCGGATAAAAAAAACAACGGACACCACTCTGGTATTGTCGTCTGCTGTACTCCGCTGCAGCTTGATGACGTCATGAGCTAATGGTGGCTTCTCCCCATAAGATGAGAAGAATTTGAGAGATCTCTCCAATATCCAGTCAACTATAGCGATAGATAGGATGTAATACGTGCACTACGTTATCATTGGTAGGTGGCACAATGCATTTCTAGGAACCGGAAACATGTCCATTATAAGAAAACCTCCTACTAGTTAGGAAACGTACTGAATCCTGGATCGGCTACAATGATGTTAGGTGTGTCTATTGATAGTACAGAAATTTTGTAGACCAAAAAACGACGAACATTTTTTTCCCCAGGTCGTAGATTGTACAGCGGTCCAACCAAAGGTTCATAATTTCATTTATCATAATACCGCATCTCTGTCAAAGATTATTGAAGAAAAATGTTCTCAATATTCATAATTTTGTTTTGAATTACACTGGAATAAGCAAAACATTTTTTTTTTTAAGTAGACCCAGTTTTCTGAACCATATTATGCTTCCCAGATAATCTGGCATCTTTTTTCGAGGTATGGAACTGCTCCTATTCCACCCAAAACATTGCCCGACTGGCGCTGAATGTGCGACACCAACACACCTCAACATTTTGTCTCCATGCTGGTTTGCTCTGCCTTTGGTCGCACCCACAGAGGCAGAGATGATAGCATAACATTTCCTCGGTAAGATACAATGATTTTTGCGGCAAAACATTACATAAGAGGCGAGAAAACTGGGCTAGAAAAAGAGCGTCACAAAAGAATGCGAATGATTGCGCAGTAGTAATTTCAAGGAAATCATCTATAATTCCTTTTCCATGACGTTTACACACAAATAGATCAAATTGCTGGAATGTAGAGGTCTTTGGGTGCTATCAGAAATGCTATGAACACAGTCATTTTCCAACTACTCTCTCTCTCTCTCTCTCTAACATCCTCTCATTCTTGCTCTCAGATTTTCTCATTCTTATTCTCTCAATCTCATTCTCTCTCTCATTCTCATTCTCCCTCATTTCATTCTCTCATGCATTCTCATTCATTTTCTCCCATTCTCATTGTCTAATTCTTATTCTTTCTCATTCTCATTCTCTCACTCATTCTCATTCATTTTTTCCCATTCTCATTCTCTCTAATTCTTATTCTTTCTCATTCTCATTCTCACTCATTTATTCTCATTCATTTTCTCCCATTCACATTCTCTCTAATTCTTATTCTTTCTCATTCTCATTCTCTCACTCATTCTCATTCATTTTCTCCCATTCTCATTCTCTCTAATTCTTATTCTTTCTCATTCTTCCTCATTTCATTCTCTCACTCATTTTCATTCATTTTCTCCCATTCACATTCTCTCTAATTCTTATTCTTTCTCATTCTCACTCACTCATTTCATTCTCATTCATTTTCTCCCATTCACATTCTCTCTAATTCTTATTCTTTCTCATTCTCATTCTCACTCATTTCATTCTCATTCATTTTCTCCCATTCACATTCTCTCTAATTCTTATTCTTTCTCATTCTCACTCACTTATTCTCATTCATTTTCTCCCATTCACATTCTCTCTAATTCTTATTCTTTCTCATTCTCATTCTCCCTCATTTCATTCTCTCATTCATTTTCTCCCATCCACATTCTCTCTAATTCTCATTCTTTCTCATTTTCACTCACTCATTTCATTCATTTTCTCCCATTCACATTCTCTCTAATTCATATTCTTTCTCATTCTCATTCTCACTCATTTCATTCTCATTCATTTTCTCCCATTCTCATTCTCTCATTTTTATTCGTTCTCATTCTCTTTCTCTCATTCTTATTCTTATTCCCCCCCCCTCTCTCTCTCTCTCTCTCTCTCTCTCTCTCTCTCTCTCTCTCTCTCTCTCTCTCTCTCTCTCTCTCTCTCTCTCTCCCATTCTTATTCTCTAATTCTCATTCTCTTCTCATTATCTCTCTTTCATACTCATTATCATTCTTATTTTCTCTCATTCTCATTCTCATTACCTCTCTCTCTCTCTCTCTCTCTCTCTCTCTCTCTCTCTCTCTCTCTCTCTCTCTCTCTCTTGGAACGAGGAATAAGAAGTTCAATTACGAAATGCCCGGCATTAAACTCAAAAGCGTTCAATGCGTCAAGGACTTGGGGGTCAAAATCGCGTCAAACCTCAAATTCTCACAGCAATGCATCGATGCAGTAAATAAAGCGAACAGAATGTTGGGCTTCATTAAAGGAAACTTTTTATTCAAGAATAAAGATGTAATACTCCCGCTCTACAATAGTTAGTCAGACCCCACTTAGAATATGCGGTACAGTTTTGGTCTCCCCACCATGCAAAGGATATTGCTAAATTAGAAGGTGTTCAGCGCCGGGCAACGAAAATGATCCCTTCCTTGCGCAGCAAATCCTACGAGGAAAGGCTTTCTACCCTTAACATGTTCTCTCTTCAGAAACGTCGCCTCCGAGGAAAACTGATCGAATGTTTTAAAATACTTAATGGTTTCACGAATGTAGACAGATAAACATTGTTTATGATCGATGACACTTTGCGCACGAGGAACAATGGCATAAAACTCAGATGTAGACAAGTAAATTCAGACTGCACCAAATTTTTCTTCACCAACATTGTAGTGCGAGAATGGAATAAGCTTCCACCATCAGTGGTCCAGTGTAACACGATTGACTCCTTCAAAAATAAGCTCGACCGTCACTTCCTTGAACTTAATATCAACTAGAGTAGAAATGCAACGTTTTGGAACCTTCTGGTTAATGTAAAATCACTTAGGTTTAAGGACAGACCACCAAGTCTGGACCATGGGGTCTGTGTGGTCTGATTTTCTATGTAATTCTATGTAATTCTCTCTCGCTCTCTCTCTTGCGTTTGCTTTCACGTGCGTTTGTGTGTTCTTGCTTGTGAACCTTGTGTGTTGCCTGTGATTTCCCGACGCGTGTTTCGTGTGTGTTTGTTTGTGGTTTCTGTGAGTGTCTGCCTGTGGTTGCCTCTGTGATTTGTGTTTCCAGTGTTTTTGCGTGTGATTTGGCTGTTTCCGAGTGTTCTACATGGGTACCAGAGTGTTTCAAGTGTGTTGTTGTGTTTCCGGTGTTTTTGCATGTGATTTGGCTATTTCCGAGTGTTCTACGTGGGTTTCAGAATGTTTCGAGTGTGTTGTTGTGTTTCCTGTGTTTTTGCGTGTGATTTAGCTGTTTCTGAGTGTGCTACGTGGATATCAGTGTTTTTCAAGTGTGTTGTCGTGTTTCCGGTGTTTTTACGTGTGATTTGGCTGTTTCCGAGTGTTCTACGTGGGTATCAGTGTTTTTTGAGTGTGTTATTGTGTTTCCGGTGTTTTTGCATGTGATTTGGCTGTTTCCGAGTGTTCTACGTGGGTTTCAGTGTTTCGAGTGTTGTGTTTCCGATGTTTTTGCGTGTGATTTGGCTGTTTCCGAGTGTTCTACGTGGGTTTCAGAGTGTTTCCAATGTGTTGTGTTTCCGGTGTTTTTAGGAGTGACTTGGGGATGTTGAATCGTGCTTATGCTTGAGTTTCTGACTGTTTCGAGTGTGTTGTTGTGATCCCGAGTGTTTTCACGTGTGATTTGGGTGTGTCGGGTGTTCTTGCGTGAGTTTCTTGAGCTTTTTTTTTGCGTTGTGCTTGCTGACACTTCACCCTTTGAATTCTGCTCCTCCTCACTACACCCTCTTTAAATCCCCTAGAGGATTAACCTTTCCTACCCCCCTTTCCCTCACCTCACCTAAGCCCCCCCACCCTCGCTCACCTCACCTCCCTTCTGCTCCTCCTCACTACAAATCCCCTAGAGGATTAGCCCTTCCTACCCCTCCCTCACCTCCACATATTTCTAAGCCCCCCCTCCTCGCTCACCTTACCTCTTTCCTAACCCTCTTTGATCTCACACACCTCACCTTACCTCTTTCCTAACCCTCCTTGATCTCACACACCTCACTCTCCTCCTCTCTTTCCCCCTCTTCACTCACCTCACATCCCTTCCTACTCCTCCTCTCTCTCACCTTACCACCTTTCCTAAACCCCCTCTCACTCACCTCACTCCTTTCCTAATCCCTTTCACTCTGTGCTTTATCTCTTTCATTTCAGGCAATCATTAATCACTTTCAGCTAAGATGGCGCCTAAGAAGTGCAGTACTTGTAACGGTAGTTTCTCAGCTCACTTTTTTACAGGGCGTTCTGTTGTCTGTCGACTGTGTCTCTCCAGGCAGCATCTCGAGACAAGACTGCAGGAGCAAGAACAGAAGATGGAAGCAGGTCAGAATAAAATAATAGAGCTTTCTCGCACTGTTGCCTCCTTGCAGGAATTCATCCAGGCTAACGTTGCTGTGGTGCCAAACCCTTCTCCAACCGCCCCCTTGCCCTCAGCGGTACCGTTGACACCAGCAGACAACACCACGCAGCTGGAGGGTGGTAGTGGCACCGCCCATGATGGCTTCACCGTCGTGAATGGAGGAGCCAAACCAGCCAGACAAGCAATTTATCCTGTTCATTGCTTCAACAAGTTTGCCATTCTGGAGGGGAAGGACGAGCAGGAGAGCACCTTCCTGGTGGGTGACTCCATGATTCGCCAGCAGGTCGTTGAGTTCTGCGGCAGAGTTCCTCGTCGAAGACGGAACTATTGCTATCCTGGTGCTGGGATTGGGTCTCGGAAAAAATGGCACCTGAAAAAATGGCACAGTAATAAATGGCACCAGAAAAAATGGCACAGGAAAAAATGGCACAGGAAAAAATACCACATTTTTCAGCATAGGAAAAAATGGCACAGTAGAATCAGCTAAAATGTGTTAAAAAATAATTTCTTTACATTTTCCATTTAATAATTTTCCATTTCAGAACATTTCCATTTAAAAATTTTACATTTAAAAACTTTTATTTAAGATTTTTGTTATACTGCTTAAGATTTCCAGCGAATGTTGTAGCCATCTCCCCATTGAAACTCAACAGATTTACGACCAGCCCGGCGGTCTAGGCAGAGGTTCTTCATCCGTGCCTGTAGATTCTTGTAGACCCTTTTCTGGCGTTTCTTGGGAGGCTCACCACGAGATTCTTGCAGCATCTGAGTAGCTACAACAGCATGGTCAGCTTGGATCCATTGGATCGCACGCTATATCGTTGGGTGACTGTGACCAACCAACCTAGCAGAATAGTGATCGTAAATCATTTGATTCGTGTAATAACTAACCAAAGACCTACCTAAGCTAAGTACGAGAGAGAGAGAGAATGACTGACAATATGTAAGTAAATAATTAGACAACAACTGACCATATGAATACATTATTTTCAAGTCCGCAGTAGCCTATCTTACAGTGGAGAGAGAGAGAGAGAGAGAGAGAGAGAGAGAGAGAGAGAGAGAGAGAGAGAGAGAGAGAGAGAGAGAAACACATTTAGATTCTGGTAAGTGAAATTTAAAAAGTTCAGTTTAACTAAGAAGAAGAAGAAGAAGAAGATGGAAAGGATAAGAGGAGGATGGCAAAATATTAAAAACCTGTAATTTTTTTTTGTTTTTTTTTACAACAAAGGAGGCAGCTCAAGGGCACACAAAAAAAGAAAACAATAATAATAAAAAAAGCCCGCTACTCGCTGCTCCTAAAAAAGAAACAAAAGAGGTGGCCGAAAGCAAGATCAAAAACGGGAGGAGAGATGTCCTGATACCCTCCTCTTGAAAGAGTTCAAGTCGTAGGCAGGAGGAAATACAGATGAAGGAAGATTGTTCCAGAGTTTACCAGCGTGAGGGATGAAAGAGTGAAGATGCTGGTTAACTCTTGCATAAGGGGTTTGGACAGTATAGGGATGAGCATGAGTAGAAAGTCGAGTGCAGCGGGGCCGCGGGAGGGGGGGAGGCATGCAGTTAGCAAGTTCAGAAGAGCAGTCAGCGTGGAAATATCGATAGAAGATAGAAAGAGAGGCAACATTGCGGCGGAATTTAAGAGGAAGAAGACTATCAGTATGAGGAGGAGAGCTGATGAGACGAAGAGCCTTAGCCTCCACTCTGTCCAGAAGAGCTGTGTGAGTGGAGCCCCCCCACACATGAGATGCATCCTCCATACGAGGGCGGACAAGGCCCCTGTAGGGACAGCAACTGTGCAGGGAGAAGAACTGGCGGAGACGGTACAGAACGCCCAGCCTCGAGGAAGCTGATTTAGTAAGAGATGAGATATGAAGTTTCCAGTTGAGATTTTGAGTTAAGGATAGACCGAGGATGTTTAGTGTTGAGGAAGGTGATAGCTGGGTGTTGTCAAAGAATAGGGGATAGTTGTTTGGAAGATTGTGTCGAGTGGATAGGTGGAGAAACTGTGTTTTTGAGGCGTTGAAGGACACCAGGTTCTTCTTGCCCCAATCGGAAATAATAGTAAGGTCTGGGGCTAAGCGTTCTGCAGCCTCCAGCCTTGAGTCGTTAAGTTCCTGAAGGGTGGGTCTTCTATTAAAAGAAGTTGAATAATGCAGAGTGGAATCATCGGCGTAGGAATGGATAGGACAGTTCGTTTTGGAAAGAAGATCATCAATGAACAACAGAAGAGAGTGGGAGATAGGACAGAACCCTGTGGGACACCACTGTTAATAGATTTAGGGGAAGAACAGTGACCGTCTACCACGGCAGAAATAGAACGGTCAGAAAGGAAACTGGAGATAAAGGTACAGAGAACAGGATAGAAACCGTAGGAGGGTAGTTTAGAAAGCAAAGATTTGTGCCAGACCCTATCAAAAGCTTTTGATATGTCCAGCGCAATAGCAAAAGTTTCACCGAAACGGCTAAGAGAGGATGACCAAGAGTCAGTTAAGAAGGCTGGGAGATCACCAGTAGAACGCCCCTTGTGGAACCCATACTGGCGATCAGATAGAAGGTCAGAAGTGGAAAGGTGCTTTTGAATCTTCCGGTTAAGGATTGATTCAAAAGCTTTAGATAGACAAGAAAGTAAAGCAATAGGATGGTAGTTTGAGGGATTGGAGTGGTCACCCTTCTTAGGTACAGGCTGTATGAAGGCATACTTCCAGCAAGAAGGAAAGGTAGATGTTGACAGGCAGAGTTACTGAAAATCATGCCATAACAAGCAAATATTTGTGTGTGCCATTTTTTCCTATGCTGAAAAATGTGTCATACTTTCCTGTGCCATTTTTTCTGGTGCCATTTATTCCTGTGCCATTTTTTCTGGTGCCATTTATTCCTGTGCCATTTTTTACGGTGCCATTTTTTCGATATAACTGCTGCTCTTGAGGAGATCTCCCCCAGGCTACTAATGAGTCACTGTTTGTTATTCACACAGGTACGAACGACGTCACCACAACCCGGTCTGAGGAACTCCTGGACAAGTACCGTAGGCTCATCCAGCAGTATAAGTCTAAATCCCCTAATATTTTGATTTCAAGAGTTCTACCACGGACGTGGGCGGAGAGCGACTTCTTCAGTAAGGCCTTCAGCCTAAACAACCGCTTACAGACATTTTGCAGAGAGCTTGACGTGGAGTTCTTCAACGCCTGGGACACTTTCTACGGACAAAGTGAGCTCTTCCACAAGGACGGAATACACCTATCTCCCATCGGGGCAGCCAAATTCGGAAGGCTCCTCAACGACGCAGTACGTGACACCCGATCAAAAAAACGACCCTCAGCCACGTCCCTCCACCCCGCCCGTGTAAATAGATGCCATGCATCGCAACAAACCCGTAACCGTGATCCCACAAGTACCACCACCTCTTTTACCAAGCCTCTAGATAACTTAAAAATCCTTAGTTTCAATGCGTGTAGCCTAAGAAACAAATTTGATGAACTGAGATGTCTTGCTCCAACAGAAAATTTTGACATAATTGCTATAACCGAAACATTTATTGACACCACAAACATTGATTTAAGTTCTGAATACAACATAGATGGCTACAGACTCTTAAACAAAGACCGTGTAAACCGTAGAGGTGGTGGTGTCGCCCTTTTTGTCAAAAGCTATTTGCAACCCACTGACAAAACACCAAGAGACAGTAACGCTGAACATTTGTGCATGGGAGTAAACATTACAAAAGTCAATTTAAATATATCTGTCACCTACAGGCCTCCCAGGCAATCACTCAATGACGACCTTGAAATGTACAGCGTTTTAAGGCAGTCACTTAATAACAACGACTCACTGATATTAGGAGACTTTAACCTCCCCATATCGACTGGGCGACACTGTCAGGTACAGAAGGCGAGTCACATAGAATGATCAAATTTCTAGAAGAAAATTATCTAAGACAAATGGTTTCTGAACTAACTCGACAAAATAACATACTCGACCTTGTTATAATGACCCAAGATAACCTAGTCAGTAATGTCACGGTAGGAGAACACCTCGGTTCTTGCGATCATAAATTAGTGCGCGTCGACATTAGAGCTCAAACATCAGTGACTGAAAATAAAGTAAAGGTGCCCAATTTCAAAAGAGCTAACCTCGTAGAAATCCGACAAAAACTAACAGAAATACAACTATCAGATGACGGCAATGTAGAGGAAGCCTGGCTAAGCTTTAAAAATCACTTACTCAGCAGAACACATTCGTCCCCTTGTGCAAGAAGCGAATTAACACTAATAAAAGCCCACCTTGGTTTAATAGCGAAATTAAACACTCAATCAAGGAGAGAAAATTGTTTTACAGGTTAAAGAAAGAACAAAGCACGCCCAAAAACATTAGACTTTATAACGATGCCAGGCGACGAGTAAAAAGATTAGTATGTCAGACAAAGCGTAGATATGAAGAAAATATTGCAGTCAACTGTAAAAATAATCCAAAATCTTTCTTCAGTTACATAAACAACAGAAAGGCGATCAGAAGTGGAATTGGACCTTTAACAAACAGCGACGGTGCACTAGTGACCGACAGCCAACACATTGCAAACCTCTTAAACAATTACTTTTCCTCGGTGTTTAATACTAACAGTCTTCCTCCCGCTACCACCAACACCACTACTAATGTAAATCTCGAGCATGCATTGCCTAATTTTGAAATAACAACCGATGAAGTCCTTAAAGCTCTCCATTCACTTAAAACAAATAAAAGTCCCGGATCCGATAAAGTATATCCTATACTGCTTAAAGAAACAAAGAGTGAAATACTCTCCTCCCTCACAATCATATTCAATATGTCCTTGCGACAAGGCATCGTCCCTTCGGATTGGAAAAAGGCTAACGTGACACCGATTTTTAAGAAAGGAGACAAAAATACCAGGTAACTACTGACCCATTAGTCTAACATCAATTGTAGGCAAGTTACTTGAGAGCATAATTAGTGACAAAATTGTGAGTTACCTCGAAAGCCACTCATTAATTGGTGATTCACAACATGGCTTCTGTAACAAAAGATCCTGCCTATCAAATCTGTTGACCTTTTATAACGACCTCTTCTCAGTTTATGACGTAACCAAATCATTGGATGTAGTCTATCTTGATTTCCAGAAAGCGTTTGATGAACTCCCACATCATAAATTACTTTATAAATTAAAGCAAATAGGTATTGACGGTCAAGTAAACCAATGGATCGCGAATTGATTGAGCAACAGACAACAAAGAGTGGTGATTGACGGATT
Organism: Eriocheir sinensis; assembly: GCF_024679095.1. Lineage (NCBI taxonomy): Eukaryota > Metazoa > Arthropoda > Malacostraca > Decapoda > Varunidae > Eriocheir > Eriocheir sinensis. Next base: position 197,324 of record NW_026112001.1, read on the forward strand.
TAACTCAGAGTGGGCGCCGGTCACTAGTGGCGTCCCTCAGGGCTCGGTTCTTGGCCCAGTGCTCTTCATTATTTACATCAACAACGTGGATGTTGGACTCAATAATCGCATTAGTAAATTTGCAAATGACACAAAGATTGGTAACTCGGTTCTCACTGACAAAGACAGGCAAAGCCTCCAAGAGGATTTGCACAAAATTTCAGCTTGGTCAGATAGATGGGAGATGCCCTTTAACGTAGACAAGTGCCAGGTCCTTCAAGTTGGAACAAGAAATAAGAAGTTCAATTACGAAGCGTTCAATGCGTTAAGGATCTGGGGGTCAAAATCACGTCAAACCTCAAATTCTCACATCAATGCATCGATGCAGCAAATAAAGCGAACAGAATGTTGGGCTTCATTAAAAGAAACTTTTTATTCAAGAATAAAGATGTAATACTTCCGCTCAACAATAGTTTAGTCAGACCCCATTTGGAATATGCGGTACAGTTTTGGTCTCCTCACCACGCAAAGGACATTGCTAAATTAGGTGTTCAGCATTGGGCAACAAAAATGATCCCTTCCTTGCGCAACAAATCCTACGGAGAAAGGCTTTCCACCCTTAACATATGTTCTCTCTTGAGAAACGTCTCCTCCGAGGAAAACTGATCGAATGTTTTAAAAGACTTAATGGTTTCACGAATGTAGACAGAACAAAATTATTTATGATCGATGACACTTTGTGAACGAGGAACAATGGCATAAAACTCAAATGTAGACAAGTAAATTCAGACTGCACCAAATTTTTCTTCACCAACGTTGTAGTGCGAGAATGGAATAAGCTCCCACCGTCAGTGGTCCAGTGTAACACGATTGACTCCTTTAAAATCAAGCTCGACTGTCACTTCCTTGAACTTAATATTAACTAGAGTAGAAAAGCAACGTTTTGGAACCATCTGATTAGTGTAGATTCACTTAGGGACAGACCACCTAGTCTGGACCATGGGGTCTGTGTGGTCTGATTTTCTATGTAAATCTCTCTCTCTCTCTCTCTCTCTCTCTCTCTCTCTCTCTCTCTCTCATTACCCCCCCCCCCCCCTCTCTCTCACAGGAGTTATAGCTTCTATTATTTATTCCACTCTTGTAAGTCTCTTTCTTCATCTCTGGTGATCAAGCCATCTCCACCACTCCACAACCATTTTTCTCCCTAAAAACATGTAACCAACCCCTCTCAGTAACTGGTGCCTAACCTGTATGTTGCATTTTCTCCATTTACTGGTTAATATACCTCTAACAGTGACATGCATGATTGTGAAACACGGTTGGTTGACGTCGAGTCAAATATCGATTATTATTTGTGTATGGGTAAGTTTTTCTCCTTCCTGCCCCAATGCTTCCTTCTGTTTTCTTGTAATAAATTTTGATCAAATCTGAGATGCGCTACATAGAAGGCTGTACATGCTTCTACATTAAAAGTAAGACCATGGTCAATATATAATGAATACTATACAGAGGAAGTGTGAGGGATCAAGGCAGGTGTGGAACATTTCTTCTCAGCTTCTGCAGAATAAGATAAGGAAATGCTGGTATTTTTCTATTAAAACCTGTACATACATCCCTAGTGCATATACTGCAGCAGTTAGATAACTAAAAACATATGATATGTGTAAGAAATAAAGCAGACAAGCTCATTCACGCCGACGATTAGGGAGCAAGAAATGCAATGTTTTGGGTGGATTTGCTGGCTCTGCCCACCGGCTAAGCTCCCTTGCTTCACCTCACAGTGAAGAGCGACCCGCTGAGGGCCTCTCCATATTTTATTCTGTAACAGTCCAAATGTGCACTCTTCTCATACCATCATTTCCTCATATCATCACCATTGTTTGCTTTTATCATCACCATCATTTTCTCATATCATCACCATTGTTTTCGTTTATCATCTTCACCATCATTTCCTCATTGTAACGATCCAAATGTGTAATGAGTGAGTGAGTATGGAATGCAAGTGAGTGAATGATTATATATTACAACAAACGAGCAAGTGAGCGGATGTGTGGACGGGTGAACGAGTGTGTGTGATAAGTAGAGATTATTGGCGTGAATGAGGGTGTGAATGGATGAAAGACTGTTCTGAAATCCCTCATCTCCAGTCTCGAACCCTAGAATGATTATTAGTTAGCTAGCGATAGATTATCTAGTTGTAATGCAGAGAGGGAGTCACGTGAAGAAGGGGGAGGAGCTTAGCGAGGAGCAAAGGCGAGAAGGCGAGGGCAGGGAGAAGCACAGGCCAGTGAGGAGACGAGCACCACTACCGCAAGAAGCACGAGCCAGGGAGGAGACAGAAACCCTGAGATACAGGCAGACAGTGAGAGGCAGAGAGCGAGACCGACGAGCGGTGAAGGACGCACGTTAAGAGGTGGGCGTGACTGTCCATCACAGCCCTGTGAACACTACCGCAAGCACGGCAGAGGCGAGGCAAGGCACAGCAAAGCTCAGCAAGGCGAGGCGAAACAAAAGCACGGCAGAAGCAGCCTCTTCAACAACACCTTAAACCAGCCTTGCCGTCATAACCACCTCCACTGCTTCTGCAACCACGCCTCAGCTCGTAAACCACCCAACCACGGCCTCTTCAACAACGCCTCGTCAACAACGCTGCTGGCAGTCTCCACCCCCCTCAATCGCCCCAGTGCCCTCCTCCATCCTGCACCAGTCAGCACTTCAACACAGATAAGCATCCAAATGTTCCCCAATCTCCCTGATAGTTAGTTAGGTTCAATAATATGCCGTTACGTATGTATTCATTTAAAATTGTCACTCCACTAACCGCCCAGGGGCTATAACTATATTTATACATAAGAAAAGTTATTAAGTTACTGTAAGTGCTATAATTTCAAGCCTGTCAACCTGCCATTTGGGCATTACTGAACACACACCCACACCCACACACGCACGTTATCACCACTCCCCCCTTAACTAAACATTGTCTCAGAGTGGTTCACACGGGAATCCACCCACCTTCCATCATTACCGCACTAAAACCCAGAACGAGTGTTCACTTGTCCTGAGGCTTGTCTCAACATCATTGACAACCGCTCAGAAATAGCCAGACGACCACCCCGCTACCACATTACCATCTAAACAGTGGCCGTCAGAAGGAATGTAGCGTTGGCTTGAAAAAAAAAAGACGTTACAATTCTTTCAAGTTTGCAATCACTTACGGGCGAGTGTTGCGTTGTGTGGCGGGGAATCAAAACGAAGAAATACAACAAAAAAATAGTAATATATTAGTCTTAATTTGTTATTGGAGCCCCTAAAGAAATAAGAGAACAAGACAAGAAAAACAAGAAGACAATTTAAAGGTAACAAAGAAGACAAAGAAATCAACAAAACAAAGAAAACAAACAAGAAAAAAAGTAAACCAAGAAAGCAAACAAAAGAAAAAAACAAGAAGACAAAGGAAACAAAGAAGTGAACAAAATAAAAGAAAACAAGACAAAAAAACTAAAAACAAAAACAAAAAACAAGAAAACAAAGGATACAAAGGCAACAAGAAAACATACCAAAGACAAAAAACAAACAAATAAGCAAAAGAACACACACACACACACACACACGAGAGAGGCTGACTGACCTTATGGCTTTGACCTGACCCTGGCTGTGTTTGCTTGTAGGACTGGAGACGGGCGGCCACCAGGGGGAGGAAGACACAGCTGAAGGTCACGTTAAACAGGTAGTGAAGAAACATTACGGTGGACAGATAACGACGTGTGAGATGAAACAGGTAAAGGTAACAAAGTGGGCGTCTCTCTCTCTCTCTCTCTCTCTCTCTCTCTCTCTCTCATCCTATTAAGTTGTAAATATTTTTGAGAATGCAATATCAAATAGAAGTCACTCTGCAATTTTTTTTTTTTTTTTTATCATATCAATCGTGAAAAGTTTTTGGTCAGTCATCCAGCAATATATATATTTTTTTTCATATCCATCATTTATTAATTATGTGAGTGCATTATTAAACAAAAACACAAAGACAATCAGGTCGCCAGAGGTTGTTTTTTTTCTATATATACATCCATTCATTGTCAAGTTTGAGTGTAATGTAAATCATACCAAGAAAAACTAATGACAAGTTATAATCAGCCGACATATAATATTTAAATCTATCTATCTATCTATCATTCGCTATATCTATCTTACGGGCGAGTGTTGTTGTGTGGCGGGAATTATAACGAAGAAATACAACACAAAAATCTATCTCTATCTTTTTATCTATCTATCTATCAATCATCCATATAAAAAAAAAATACACAGCTGAATGTAAATTTGGCGAGTAAAGGAAAAACAATAGATTAAGAAGGAAAATGGAAAATGAAGTATGATGAAAAATAACCAGAAAAAAGGAAAAAATAAATCATAAGAAAATAAGGAAAAAAAAAGAATGATAAAAACAGCAGGATGACAAATATCTCATCTCGCTCATCATCTTCGCAGCCTCCAGACCCAAATAGGCTACCTGACTGGTATCCCCGCCCACCGGTCAGTCAGCAGGGCACTCAGGTACGCTATCTGATAATTGCCGCCTGACTGGTTCCCCCACCCACCAGTCAGGCCGCCAGTCAGTCAGCAAGGCACTCAAGTACACTATCTGATAATTGCCGCCTGACTGGTATCCCCGCCCGCTGGCCGCCCACCAGTCAGGCCGCCGGTCAGTCAGCGGGGCACTCAGGTACACTATCTGATAATTGCCGCCTGACTGGTTCCCCCACCCACCAGTCAGACCGCCAGTCAGTCAGCAGGGCACTCAGGTACACTATCTGATAATTGCCGCCTGACTGGTTCCCCCACCCACCAGTCAGGCCGCCGGTCAGTCAGCAGGGCACTCAGGTACACTATCTGATAATTGCCGCCTGACTGGTTCCCCCACCCACCAGTCAGGCCGCCGGTCAGTCAGAAGGGCACTCAGGTACACTATCTGATAATTGCCGCCTGACTGGTTCCCCCACCCACCAGTCAGGCCGCCGTCAGTCAGAAGGGCACCAGGTACACTATCTGATAATTGCCGCCTGACTGGTTCCCCCACCCACCAGTCAGACCGCCGGTCAGTCAGCAGGGCACTCAGGTACACTATCTGATAATTGCCGCCTGACTGGTATCCCTGCCCACTGGCCGCCCACCAGTCAGGCCGCCGGTCAGTCAGCGGGGCACTCACGTACACTACCTGATAATTGCCGCCTGACTGGTTCCACCCACCCCCCAGTCAGGCCGCCAGTCAGTTAGCGGGCACTCAGGTACACTATTCGATAATTTCCGCCTGACTGGTTCCCCCACCCACCAGTCAGGCCGCCAGTCAGTCAGCGGGCACTCACGCACACTATCTGATAATTGCCGCCTGACTGGTTCCCCGCCCACCAGTCAGGCCGCCCGTCAGTCAGCGGGGCACTCAGGTACACTATCTGATAATTGCCGCCTGACTGGTTCCCCCGCCCACCGGCCGCCCACCAGTTAGGCCGCCAGTCAGTCAGTGGGACACTCAGGTACACTATCTGATAATTGCCGCCTGACTGGTTCCCCCACCCACCAGTCAGGCCGCCAGTCAGTCAGCGGAGCACTCACGTACACTATCTGATAATTGCCGCCTGACTGGTTCCCCCGCCCACCAGTCAGGCCGCCAGTCAGTCAGCGGGGCACTCAGGTACACTATCTGATAATTGCCGCCTGACTGGTTCCCCCTGCCCACCGGCCGCCCACCAGTCAGTCAGCAGGACACTCACGTACACTATCTGATAATCGCTTCCAGGCATCCGTCCAAGGTGCCGGGGTGAAAGTTTGTTTTCTTTGTTGTTTACCTTTGTTTTTGCACCAAAAACCCACCCAGAGCAGTCAAGCGTAAAAAACATGTATAAAAAACACACAACTGCAAAGTGTGCATAAGTTAGCATGTGGAGAGAGAGAGAGAGAGAGAGAGAGAGAGAGAGAGAGAGAGAGAGAGAGAGAGAGAGAGAGAGTAATTTTGAAGTGCTGTACAATAAAAATACAGCAGTGAATAACAATAGATTATCTCTCACTATACAAAACCTATAAGGTAGCCTATTCCTGAAAACACTCTCTCTCTCTCTCTCTCTCTCTCTCTGTAATGCCCAGTGGTTACAGCAGTGCCTGGCAGAGCTGAGGAGGCTAACACATTTGACACATGGTCACATCCTGATCACAGACATTTATTAAGGAATGATTTACAGGAAAACATAAAATTAATGTTTCAATACAACATTTCCTTGATTTCATCAGATGGTTCCAAGACCAATTTTTATCTATAAATAATAAATACATCACGTTGAACCAAATTTGCGTAGTTTAAACTCGCGTAAAACAAGACGTCCCTGTAATTACAAACATGGAAATCATGGAACAAGTTAACAAAAGTAAGTGAAGGGAAGGCCGGTGGACAGCATGAAACACTGCGCTGATGCCACAAGAATGCAGCGAGAAACTGAACAATACATTGCATCAGATATTAATGTTAGGCACACAAGGTTATGCTAGATGTTACTAAATAAAAAAAAATAAATAAAGAATAGTAAAAAAAAAAAAAAATAAAAAAATAAAAAATAAAAAGTCACCTTTATGATGTTGTTCTGGTGGTGGTGGTGATAGTGATGATGGTGATGATGTGGTGATCGTGATGATGTGGTGATGGTGGTGATGTGGTGGTGCAGGACATTACCCTCACAACACCACACCACAGTCACCTCCCTAATGTTGCTGTGTTGGTGATGTGGTGGTGGTGGTGATGTGGTGGTGGTGGTGCAGGCCATTATCTTCACAACACCACACCACAGTCACCTCCCTAATGTTGTTGTGTTGGTGGTGGTGGTGATAGTGGTGGTGGTGGTGGTGCAGGCCATTACCCTCACAACACCACACCACAGTCCACCACAGTCACCTCCCTAATGTTGTTGTGTTGGTGGTGGTGGTGATAGTGGTGGTGGTGGTGGTGCAGGCCATTACCCTCACAACACCACACCACAGTCCACCACAGTCACCTCCCTAATGTTGCTGTGTTGGTGATGTGGTGGTGGTGGTGGTGGTGCAGGCCATTACCCTCACAACACCACGCCACAGTCCACCACAGTCACCTCCCTAGTGTTGCTGTGTTGGGCTGCCTCAACCACCACGGGCAGTCCTTCCACCACCTCACCAAAGACAAGAGGTGACAACATACCACCTTTCTTGGTGTAGATGGCAAACTGACCACGCCTATTCCACATCGGTGCACCCACATCACCCGGCCGGCCTGACCTCCGGTACTCACCCTTATCAAGGTCAGGCAGCAGCATGGATGCCCCCTTCCCATCATTACTTTCATAGTCCCCAGCCCACACGTACTCTCCTGGCTGTCCCTTGTCCCCCACTCCTAGCAAGCTGGTGTTGCGGTAGGAGGGGCCGCGCTGCCCCGTGCACAGCAACAGAAACTGCCTGCCCCGCGGGGTGTCAGGGCTCAGGTAGATTTTGACCCGCCGTGCCGCGCTGCCTGGCCAGGACAGGTCCAGGAACACTGTGCAGGGGGGGGAGGGTGGCACGACCTTACTCACCTGTAAACACACAACACATTAAGTGATATGGCATGCACACACACACACACAAACACAGACACACACACACACACAAGAAATTAAGTTTTTTTTTTTTGGAGAGTGCAAAACGACAGAGCGATGAAGTGGTGGATCAAGAAGAGGGAGGAGGAGAAAAATTAAATAGCAGCAACAATAAGGAAAAGAAAGGAACGAAAAAGCTTAGGTCAATGTACACTAATGTCGACACTCATATAAAAAAAGCTAGAATTGGTGGGAATTCAATAATGCAATTATAACATATATAGAAAAGACAGAATGTGGAAGAGTGGTGGAGGGGTGATGTAGTATCGGCGAGGAGTGTGCAAAGCTTTGAAGAAAAGTTGAATAAATGCAGATACGGAGACGGGACCACACGAGCGTAAAGCCCAGGCCCCATAAAACTACAACTAGGTAAATACACACACAGAGAGAGAGAGAGAGAGAGAGAGAGAGAGAGAGAGAGAGGCATAGCTACTTTGAATAAAGGGTTGGCTGACCATTCCCAGGCCGCCGTTAATCAGGTCAAGTCAAGTCATTCTCCTTCGTGCTGCCTGGGGAAACCTACCGTACCGTACCGTACCGATATTAGCAGTATTTGTTAGGAAATACCAGTAGTACCAGTATCACGACTTGTACCTGGAAGAGGCGTACTGGTATTATTTCAGAAAACTGGTATCGGCAATACCGGTATTTTTGTTGATACCGCACATCCCTAGCGCTGGGACGGTTGCGCCATACGTCCATCTTCTGCTGTGTCTGGTCTCTGTGTGTGTGTGTGCTAACATAACGGTCCCACACACTAAGCAGCATGTATACACTTCCTGACCTACAGTGACCTGCACATCACTGCTAACATAACAGTCCCACACTCTAGGCAGCACATATACACTTCCTGACCTACAGTGACCTGCATGTCACTGCTAACATAACGGTCCCACACACTAGGCAGCATGTATACACTTCCTGACCTACAGTGACCTGCACATCACTGCTAACATAACAGTCCCACACTCTAGGCAGCACATATACACTTCCTGACTTACAATGACCTGCACATCACTGCTAACATAACAGTCCCACACTCTAGGCAGCATATATACACTTCCTGACCTACAGTGACCTGCATGTCACTGCTAACATAACAGTCCCACACACTAGGCAGCACATATACACTTCCTGACCTACAGTGACCTGCATGTCACTGCTAACATAACAGTCCCACACACTAGGCAGCATGTATACACTTCCTGACCTACAGTGACCTGCATGTCACTGCTAACATAAGTCCCACACACTAGGCAGCACATATACACTTCCTGACCTACAGTGACCTGCATGTCACTGCTAACATAACAGTCCCACACACTAGGCAGCATGTATACACTTCCTGACCTACAGTGACCTGCATGTCACTGCTAACATAACAGTCCCACACTCTAGGCAGCATGTATACACTTCCTGACCTACAGTGACCTGCATGTCACTGCTAACATAACAGTCCCACACACTAGGCAGCATGTATACACTTCCTGACCTACAGTGACCTGCATGTCACTGCTAACATAACAGTCCCACACACTAGGCAGCATGTATACTTCCTGACATACAGTGACCTGCATGTCATTGCTGACATAACAGTTCCACACACTAGGCAGCATGTATACACTTCCTGACTTACAGTGACCTGCATGTCACTGCTAACATAACAGTCCCACACACTAGGCAGCATGTATACACTTCCTGACTTACAGTGACCTGCATGTCACTGCTAACATAACAGTCCAACACACTAGGCAGCATGTATATACTTCCTGACTTACAGTGACCTGCATGTCACTGCTAACATAACAGTCCCACACACTAGGCAGCATGTATACACTTCCTGACTTACAGTGACCTGCATGTCACTGCTAACATAACAGTCCCACACTCTAGGCAGCATGTATACACTTCCTGACTTACAATGACCTGCATGTCACTGCTAACATAACAGTCCCACACTCTAGGCAGCATGTATACACTTCCTGACTTACAATGACCTGCATGTCACTGCTAACATAACAGTCCCACACTCTAGGCAGCATGTATACACTTCCTGACTTACAGTGACCTGCATGTCACTGCTAACATAACAGTCCCACACACTAGGCAGCATGTTTAAACTTCCTGACCTGCAGTGACCTGCATGTCACTGCTAACATAACAGTCCCACACACTAAGCAGCATGTTTAAACTTCCTGACCTACAGTGACCTGCATGTCACTGCTAACATAATAGTCCCACACTCTAGGCAGCATGTATACACTTCCTGACTTACAGTGACCTGCATGTCACTGCTAACATAACAGTCCCACACACTAGGCAGCATGTTTAAACTTCCTGACTTACAGTGACCTGCATGTCACTGCTAACATAACAGTCCCACGCACTAAGCAGCATGTTTAAACTTCCTGACCTACAGTGACCTGCATGTCACTGCTAACATAATAGTCCCACACTCTAGGCTGCATATAAACTCGGCCCTCGATTTAACGGACCCCGATTTAACGGATTTCAGATTTAACGGACCACAAAATCTCACCAGACAACTCCACCCAGCAACAGCAGCTGGGTAGATTTGTCCGGTGACACCGGCTTTAGAAACGTCAAAACCCTAGAATAACAATAAACATATATAAAATCCTATTAAAATAAATTTAAAAATATTATGCATACTACGTATATCATAAAATCATTAGAAAAAAAATTGTTCCGAGTTAGAAGGAAGGCTGGTATAGAGGCTGACGTAATTTGTCCGGTGTGACACTGGCTTTAGAAACGTCAAAACCGTAAAATAACAATATACACAAAATCCTATTAAAATAAATTTAAAAATAATATGTATACTCTACGTATATCATTATATCATAAAAAAAAGAAAAATTGTTCCAAGCTTGAAGGGAGGCAGGTATAGAGGCTGACGTAATATGTGTTAACATGGTGCACTCTACGGCTCCTCGGGGGCAGATTCAGAAAGCACTTACATCAATGTAACTCCGAGATACGTCCCTCCGCACTTCCATCGGGATTCAGAAAACAGAAAAAGGATGTAGCTGAGGATGTAACTCCGGTGTAAGTTACGCCAGCCTCAGAGGTGTAACTTTTGCATCCTTTCTTCAATTTTCAATGAAATGCTTTATATGTAATGTTTTCCAATAAGGTAATAAGAGTTTATGAGTCAATAAAGCAAAATTCTTCCTTAAAAGCAATATGCTACAGCGGGGATGGAATATATGTTGTAGAGTTCACTATAGCTGTCAGCCGTCAGGTCTGCCAACAGCTGAAGAAGAGGAAGACTAGTCTTCATCTTCTTCTTTTGACCTGTACCGCTTTGAATCGCTTCTTAGGTCCTCCTTGGTTATTTAGACTCAAATACTTAACTCTACACAGATTGCACCATGTTAACACACCACCCAAGCCTCAGTCTGCGCTTGTCTCTCGAGGAATGTACTACATTGTTCGTTGCTGCTTTGATTCTGGTGTTTGTTTTGTTCCAAGATGCCTCCCAAACAAGAAAAACATAAACGTGTGAATCTAACAGTGATGCAGAAACTTGATTTCATAAAGAAATGTGGGTTGAGTGTAGCAAGCGTGTGTCATGAGTATGGTGTTAAGAAACAAACAGTTTCCGATATTCGTAAGAGTAAACAGAAGCTACAGCAGTATGCCGTGAGTTATTGTGTCGATACATCCTCTACCTCAAGTAAAAGTGGAAAAGTAGCTGCAAAAAAACACATGAAAAGTGGTAAAGATTATTTTTAAAGTATTTTTTTTTACAATACCGGTATTTATCGTATGAAAGTATTTTCAAGCAATGGACCACCCTTCCCCCCTTAATCCGTTAAATCGAGGGCCGAGTGTATACACTTCCTGATCTACAGTGACCTCAGGATCAACATGACTGTGGACCTGTGCCACAGCACTGACTACAGCTGCTTGGACATGCTGGAGCACAGTGACCTCGATCTTGCTGCTGTTTGTGAGAAGTAAAGAAAGTTTGTGGTTAGCAGCCGTACAAAATGTTCTTCCTAGTCTGGCAGTGACCGGTGGCTGGCAAAAGTGCCACACCAGAAACTCCACACTGCTGAGTCTCCAGCTCACCTGCAGGGTTGCTGCGCCCAAGGGCAGGGGCTGGTCCTTCAGGGCGTGGAGGTACAGCCGGCCGGCTTCAAGGCTTATTCTTGCATGTCGGCGCTGACCTTCCACCTGGTGGACAGCAAACACCAGGCCAGCCTGCAGCAGGCTCCTGATGGGCTGTGTCAAGCTGCGGAGGTCCTCAGCCTGCAAAGGTCCCTGGTGGAGGGAAGGGAAAGTAGGAAGACCATGTTAGGCTGCTGCTTGGGCCGACTGAAAACAAGAGTGTGCGTTAAGAAAGCTGCTGACTCCTTAAAGCAGCTTTGCTTTTCAAGCTTATCTCAGAAGTCACTGGCAGACACTAACAGTGCTATGCTCAGGTAAAATAAACAGTAATTATACAGTGACAAGTCAAGGTAGCTGGAAATTACAGTAAACCCCCGTGATATTGCGGTTCAGTTTTCACGGTCCCGGTATTTTGAGTTTTTTTTTGTAAGACCTATTAATTTTGATATCGTGTATATTTTCACCATTTCGCGGCATTCTGCAGCATTGTTTACGAGTTTAAATCTCGCATGTCACGATAGAATGGCCGTACATACTAATTCAGCCAATCAGAGCGTTGGTATTGTTTTCTCAGCTGCTAATTGGCTGTTGTGTTCTAAAAGCATCTCGCTGTTCCGTATCTCGCAGAGAGAAGCTGCTCGCCTTGTTCTGTCTTAGTTCTGTGTGTCTCCCTACAGTGTACGGTGTGTTTCGTGTTTTTTCTGTAAGACCTATTAATTTTGATATCGTGTATATTTTCGCCATTTCATGGCATTTCGCAGCATTGTTTAGGAGTTTAAATCTTGCGCGTCACAATAGCATGGCCGTACATACCACTTCAGCCAATCGGAGCGTCGGTATTGTTATCTCAGCCGTTGATTGGCTGTTGTGTTCTAGAAGCATCTCGCTGCTCCGCATCGTGCAGGGAAAGAAGCTGTTCACCTTGTTCTGTCTCAGTTCCGCGTGTCTCCCTACAGTGTACGGTGTTTTGCTTTATTTTCTGTAAGACCTATCAATTATGATATCATGTATAATTTTGCCATTTTGTGGCATTCTGCAGCATTGTTTATGAGTTTGGATTTCATGCGTCATTATTGAATGGCCGTACGTACCGATTCTATTGTTTTAAAAGTGTGTTTAAAGACCTTGAAATGCTTTTAAAAGTACTGTAAAAGTTATAAAAACGTGCCAAGGGTGTATATAAACAGTGGCGTACCCAGAAAATTGAAAAGGGGCGGGCCTATAAATATATATATACAGGTAACTCTCGATTTACGCGAGTATTGTGTCCTTGAAGAGGTCGCGTAAATCATAAACAATGTAAATCAAACAAGAGGTAGGTTTCTATCGAAAAATAAATATTCACTTCATTCAGAGAGAGAGAGAGAATATCCATATCACCGAGATATCCATTCAGGCATTCAGTCTCAGCCTCACTCGTGTGAGGAAGAAATGAGGGACACCATGAGCGACTGGCTAGTATTGGTACCGGTACCAAGCAGTCTGGTACCGGTACCGTACCGTATAGCTAGTACCATTAGTACCGTTACTGGTACCAGTACCTGTGCACCCCTATTGTTGAGTAGCGTGGCAGTGTGGGTACTGTATTGTTGTTCAAGTGGCGCGCGGGAAGAACTGAGCTCAGCTGTGTGGCCGCGGCGGTGTGTGAGTCCAGTTGCGTGAGGCGTCTGGTGCCCACTCCATAAAATATCGTGTATAAGTGAAAAAATGTGTAAATTAAACATTTATTTGGATTTTGGACCCAGCGTTATTTCAAAAATGCATAAACCAAACTCACAGAATCGAGTTATTTGTATATATATATATATATATATATATATATATATATATATATATATATATATATATATATATATATATATATATATATATATATATATATATATATATATATATATATATATATATTAATTATATAAATAATAAAATAAATATAAGGTCGCTACTTGGATTTTCGCAACCCCCGCAATAAACAAGAGACCACTGTATATATATATATATATATATATATATATATATATATATATATATATATATATATATTCAGGTAACTCTCGACTTACGCGAGTTTGATTTAGGCATTTTTTAAATAACGTGGGGCCCAAAATCCAAAGAAATGTTTAATTTACACGTGTTTTTTTTCTTCATTTATACGCGATATTTTATGGAGTAGCCAATAAATGTCTCACGCAACTGGACTCACATGGCTGAGCTCAGTTCTTCCCATGTGCCACTTTAACAACAATACAGTACCCACGCTGCCACGCTACTTAACAATAGGGGTGCGCAGGTACCGGTACTAACGGTACCAGGTATACGGTACGGTACCGGTACCAGACTGCTCGGTACCAGTACCAATACTAGCTAGTCGCTCATGGTGTCCCTCATTTCTTCCTCACACGAGTGAGGCTGAGATTGAGTGCCTGAGTGGACATCTCGGTGATATGGATATTCTCTCTCTTCACTGAATAATATTTATTTTCGATAGAACCTACCTCTTTGTTTGATTTACATTATTTTTGATTTTAATTCTCTTCAAGGGACCTACCTCTTGTTTGATTTACAATACTTTGTAAATCGAAAACCTATGCATATATATATATATATATATATATATATATATATATATATATATATATATATATATATATATATATATATATATATATATATATATATATATATATATATATATATATATATATATATATATATATATATATATATATATATATATATATATATATATATATAACGAGGCATGGACTATAACCCTATGGGAAAATATGCATTTGGGGAAGTCACCTCTGACACGTCATATAAAACATGTTTTTTCGTTCTTTTAATGACTGAAATGAGACAAGACCTTGTTAGACAACAATATGTAATCAACACACACCTGGGGTCAAAATTCAGTAGCACAGAAGACCCAAAAGTAGCCCAATTTATGATAAGTAGCCCAATCTGGCAACACTGCAGTGTGGCGTGAATTTTTTTTTTAGGATAATGTTGCTATGAGAAAATCTCGACCAATAGCAGTCGTCCCTGAGTGAGCTGCTGGCCAATAGGAAAGCATGACGTCACAGTTCAACCGTGGACGCCACTCAGGAGCAACCTAACGCCCATTGCCCCGCCTCCTCGTCTCTCCTCCCTCCTCTCTGCCTCCTCCCTCCCTCCTCTCTGCCTTTCTCCTCCTCTCTCCTTCCCCTCCTCTGCCTCCCTCCTCCCTCCCTCTCTCCTTCCCCCTCCTCTCTCCTCCCTCCCTCCTCTGCCTCCCTCCCACCCTCATCTCTGCCTCCCTCCCGCCCTCCTCTCTCCCTTCCTCCCGCCTCTCCCTTCCTCTCTCTCTGCCTCCCTCCCTCCCTCCTCTCTGCCTCCTCCCTCCCCTCCTCTGCCTTCCTCCTCCTCTCTCCCTTCCCCTCCTCTCTGCCTCCCTCCCTCCCTCCTCCCTCTGCCTCCCTCCCTCCCTCCTCTCTCCCTCTCCTCCTCTCCTTCCTCTGCCTCCCTCCTCTCTCCTCCCCCTCCTCTCTGCCTCCCTCCCTCCTCCCCTCTCCTGCCTCCTCCCTCTCTCCCTCCTCCTCTGCCTCCCTCCCTCCTCTCTCCCCTTCCTCCCCTCCCTTCCTCTCTCCTCCTCCCTCCCTCTCTTCCTATCCTCCTCCTCCTTTCTCCTCCCTCCTCTCTCCTTCCTCCTCTCTCTCCCTCCCTCCTCCCCTCCTAAACTATTTAGGGCATGTGAAACTGGGGCAGAGGGGGAGGTCACAATTAGTTGACCGCGAATACGCGAAACCGCGATGGGTGAGACCGCGAACGGCGGGGGGTGACTGTATATATATATATATATATACTCGATTTACATGAGTTTGTTTTATGCGTGTTTTAAATAACGCGGGGTCCAAAATCCAAATAAATGTTTAATTTACATGTTTTTTCCACTTATACGCGAAATTTTATGGAGTGGCCACCATATGTCTCACGCAACTGGACTCACACGGCGCCGCAGCCACACAGCTGAGCTCAGTTCTTCCCGCGCGCCACTTGAACAATACGGTACCCACGCTGCCACGCTACTCAACGATAGGGGTGGGCATGTAACGGTACCAGCTACATGGTACAGTACCGGTACCAATACTAGCCAGGCGCTCATGCTGTCCCTCATTTCTTTCTCAGACGAGTGAGGCTGAGACGGAGTGCCTAATTGGATATCTCGGTGATATGGATATTCTCTCTCTCTCTCTCTCTCTCTCTCTCTCCACTGAATGTATAACGCGTACCTTTTTCACGTAAAAAATGCCTGAAAGTTTACCCCAGCGCGTTATACGCCGAATGTACAAATTTTTCATAATTTTTTTTCTTCTTTGGAGTGTTTTTAAGGGTCTGTGATTCGTCTTATCCAATAACAACTGCAAACTTACCTTTGTTATTGTTAATGATCCTTCATAGTCCGTAGCTGTCTTATAATATGTTACCATAGAATACAGGGCGATCAAATAACTACTATACAAAAATTAAATCGGTGGAGGATCACCCATGCCTTGCTGTTATCCCATTTTCCCGTCGGGCGCCATTTGTATTATCTTGATCTTGATGTCACGGCTGGCTTACGATTGTATGACTAAGGAGCAGTACAAGCTACATAAAAGAATGATATTGGAAAAAAATATCCATGTGTTCATTATCAATTAATAATCATTGATGTTAGTGAGAATAATGGGTAAATATGATATCAGAAACTGTACATCATGAGTCTTGTACGAGGAGTTATTTCACGCCCGGCAGCCATTTGCATTGTTTACAAACCACACAACCACACCCACACAACAAACAGCTGCATGCCGCGTGTCACCAGAACCGTGTGAATTGTGTCTTGCCTAGTTGTCTGTCATAACCTACGAGTGACTGTGAGAATAATATGCTTATTATGATCTCAGAAGCTGTGCATCATCAGTATGTTTACGGGGATGTATTTCTCACAACACCAGCCCGGCCGCCATTTTCATTGCTTTGCTCAAGGACACTTGTCAATTCAAGCAGTAAAGATTACACCAAAAATATTTAAATTTCGGGAAACCACATTGTCAATGTTCTTTAACCCGTACATATTTCTGAGCA
The DNA here is from genome assembly GCF_024679095.1 of Eriocheir sinensis. Taxonomy (NCBI): domain Eukaryota; kingdom Metazoa; phylum Arthropoda; class Malacostraca; order Decapoda; family Varunidae; genus Eriocheir; species Eriocheir sinensis. The sequence goes on from NW_026112001.1 coordinate 214,195, forward strand.
TTTTAAGATTTTTTTTTTTTCAAAATTGTTGTCTTAAAGTTTGGGGTGCGCGTTATACGCCACAAAATACGGTATTTATTTTTCGACAGAAAACTAAGTCTTTTTTTATTTAAATTGTTTTTGTTTTACGCGAACTCTTCACTGATGCAATACTACAGAATCGAGTTTTATATATATATATATATATATATATATATATATATATATATATATATATATATATATATATATATATATATATATATATAGGTAACTTGATTTACGCGAGTTTGGTTTACGCGTTTTTGATATAACGCGGGGTCCAAAATCCAAATAAATGTTTAATTTACACATTTTTTCACTTATACGCGATATTTTATGGAGTGGGCACCAGATGTCTCACGCAACTCACACGGCGCCGCGGCCACACAGCTGAACTCGGTTCTTCCCGCGCACCACTTGAACAATACAGTACCCACGCTGCCACGCTACTCAACAATAGGGGTGCGCAGGTACTGGTACCAGTAACGGTACTAACGGTACCAGCTATACGGTACGGTACCAGTACCAGACTGCTCAGTGCTGGTACCAATACTAGCCAGTCGCTCATGGTGTCCCTCATTTCTTCCTCACACGAGTGAGGCTGAGACTGAGTGCCTGAATGGATATCTCGGTGATATGGATATTCTTTCTCTCTCTCTCTCTCTCTGTCTACTGAATGAAGTGAATATTTATTTTTCGATAGAAACCTACCTCTTGTTTGATTTACATTGTTTTTGATTTGCGCAACCTCTTCAAGGACACAATACTCTCTTAAATCGAGAGTTACCTGTATATATATATATATATATATATATATATATATATATATATATATATATATATATATATATATATATATATATATATATATATATATATATATATATATATATATATATATATATATATATATATATATATATATATATATATATATATATATATATATATATATAAATATATATACTCTAAATATAACACTTAGATCATTTTATATAGCATACTTTATTTTTATTTAAATCATTATTTTCTTTTACTCTGACTGAAATTGATTTAAATCACTTGATTTAAATCAAATCAACCTTGATCACAGTAGAATTAGAAGTGGAGTGAAGAGAACATGAACCTCCACTGAATCAATGCCAACGTGACAACAATTCATAACTTGGCAAGTATAAGCCTTTCATTGCTAAACGCTTGCAGCGAGCGTTAGGCGTATTTGCTGGTGGTGCTAAACACTTGCTGCGAGCTCCAGCCGCACTCAAATCTCCCGCGTATGAGTGTTCCAACAATATTTCTCACAACACAGGATTGCCAATTGAGTGGGTTCTCCACTAAATTTGGTGGAAAATCATATCAGCCCAGAGCAGAAAATCTAAGGATGAGTAACTGGTGGATGTTGTTGTCCAATACAGCGGCATTTTTGCATAGCTTCCCCTATCACCTGACTGATTCTTTGACCAAATAGTTGTAAATATTGCAGTTGGCAATACCACCTTGCAAGAACCTCAAGGAGAGATGTCCACAGTTCCCTCAATATGGCTGATCATCGCGCATTCACTGATGTAAGTGTTCATATTCAACACTCCTTGAATGTGCATGTACGTTCGCAGGTGAGACATACATAACTGAGTCCTTTAGATCTGGGCGTCCTCTTTCCAATGGTGTTTTTGTTTTTTAGCTGTGATGAATAGTTTTTGAGATACAGAGGTTAAAATAGACCCCCCCATTGGGCTGCCTGACTGCGCCTGAGGGGATAGTCGTGTCTCGCACCACGCACAAAGAAAGGGTTATTCACCAGGTCTCTCCTCTGATACAAGACCTTGTAGTGACCACACCCTCACACCCATGCCTCCAACTAAGTCATTCTCCTATGAGAAGTATACTTTGAAGAAAAGGCCGTGAGCAATCTGAACGTGCCCGGTCCAGTGCCTTGGCCCCAACACAGCACCTTGGAGCCTAATGGACCTGTCAGCTGCCACTTTCCTCTGATGTCTTCCTGATGCCTCTGCACATCTCTCCCTACACTCCGGGACTTCAAGCCAAGTACTAAATTAGTAATGGCCAGTTCTATTTGTCTTAGCCTGTGGTTGGAGCTGGGGAGTTCAGCAGGTAACTCACCTCCTTTGATTAAGTGATATTTCCTGCTCTTTTAACTAAAACTTTCCCACAGTAACCTTACAGTGCTGTGTTCTGTTAAGAAAAACACAGCAACTATACAGTGACAAGTCAATGTAACTTTACAGTGTTGTGTTCTATTGACCCGTCCGTTGTGATTGGCAAGGATTTGGCTTTCACTGGTAGCCTGGGTCTTTCTTTTCAACCAAAGGGTGGATAGTGAACGTTACTCATATGGCACTGGTATGCTGGATATCTCCTCCCAAGGTGCATGACTTTACATTTTCTCCATTGAATTGTAGCAGCCACTTTTTGCTCCATTCCTGTAGCTTGGTGATGTCTTCTTGTAGGAAATCCACAGTCAAAGGGTTAAGGAAAACACAGCAATTATACAGTGATGAGTCAAGGTAACTCTACAGTGCTGTGTTCTGTTAACCCTTTCCATCTGTGACGCAGAAGTCATCATCACAGTGTGGTAAGGGTCAAGAGGAAATGGAAGAGGATTAATCCTCTTCTACACCTCTCAATCCTCCTCTAAATTCCTCTTCCATTTCCTCTTAAGAGGTTTAGAAGAGGATTAAGAGGAAATGGAAGAGGATTAAGAGGTTTAGAAGAGGACTAACGGTGACGACGTCGGACGCCGACGTCGCTGGAGTGAAGGGGGTTAAGGGAAACACAGCAATTATACAGTGATGAATCAAGGTAACCTTACAGTGCTGTGTTCCATTAAGAAAAACTCAGCAATTATACAGTGATGAGTCAAGGTAACTTTACAGTGCTGTGTTGTTAAGGAAAACACAGCAATTATACAGTGATGAGTCAAGGTAACTCTTTAGTGCTGTGTTCTGTTAAGGTGAGCACTGCAGCGCTGTGTGTCAGGGACTCGCTGCAGCAATAGTGACACTTGGGGCTTACTGACCTTCAAGCTGAGTGTCAAGATGAGCTGCAGTCTGCCCATGATAGTGGACTCTGGGTCTGACTGGGCACTGGCCTCTTCTGGATCTGACTGGGGCCTGGCCTCTTCTGAGTCTGACTGGGCCTTGGCCTCTTCTGGGTTTGACTGAGGCAGCAGTTCTTCTTTAGTAACTTCCAAGGTCATATGGACAGCCTTGGCAACACCCAGGGCTGCACTAGATGCCATTTTCACCTGAAACAACAACACTGGGTTAAGGAAGAAGTTCACACCTCGCTCTTGTTCCTCTTAAGGGGGAAGGCCCACAGACTGCCCTTCTGTGTGCGCTGCTGTTGTTATTCTAATGAGGGTTTTCATCTTATAACATGATAAAAATATCTTCATTATGCCCAAGTATGTACTAATTTTATTACAGTAATACACGGCTTTACATCATTTTGACATCCATCAAATTTGAATTTACAACACTGTTCCAGAGCAAATTTTTGTGTATGTCCCTCTATGTGTACCCTCGTGTATGCCCCCCTGTGTGTACCCTTGTGTATGCCCCCCTGTGTGTACCCTTGTGTATGCCCCCCTGTGTGTACCCCTATGTGTACTCTTGTGTATGCCCCCCTATGTGTACCCTTGTGTGTACCCTTGTGTATGCCCCCCTGTGTGTACCCTTGTGTATGCCCCCCTGTGTGTACCCTTGTGTATGCCCCTTGTGTATGCCCCCCTGTGTGTACCCTTGTGTATGCCCCCCTGTGTGTACCCTTGTATATGCCCCCCTGTGTATCCCCCTCCTCCCCTTCCCGTCCTCTACCCCTGTCCCCCTCTTCCTCCTCCCTCCCCCAGTCCTCCTTTATTTTTTTTTTGTATATCACAAGTTATTAGTTATTCAATTTATAGCAAGGAAATGCACAGAAGTAATTTTTTTAAATTGACTAGTGACTACCGCTACCAAGAGTACACAGCGCTGCACTGGGAAAAGAAAAATGGGACCGCACTACCGCAACAGCACTACTCCATAAAAAGTACCGCACTACTGATTTTTAAGTACCGTGCCCATCTCTGGAAAATAGTAGCCGGCAACCTATACTAAGTAAACAGATGAACCCTACCCCTCACCTCCACCACCAAGACCTCTCTCTCTCTCTCTCTCTCTCTCTCTCTCTCTCTCTCTCTCTCTCTCTCCTTTTCTTTCTTCTCTCTCTTTCTATTCTAAATCTATCCATCTTCCCTTCCTTTGCCTCAGCCTGCTTACCGGCAACCCTAAGGAACAGACATAAGGAGCCAGAGTAGTGACCTACCTCTTCCCCTTTACAGCCCCACGTCATTCATTTTGCCCACGGCAATCGTCTTGCCTCGTCTCGTAGCACGTCTTATTTATAAATTATTGATAAACTAAAAAAATGAAGATATAGATGAGGTGTATATCAGTTGTTACACGTGCACGTGCACGTGCTACACGTCATTTACGCTCACGTCCCTCGTCTTGCCTCGTCGCGCGTAGTCCCCCCTCGCACGTCCCAGGGGTTGCCAGTGCTCGGCTAAATCTCATTTATTGACCACTGCCACAGCCATACAAATAGGTTTAGAACGCTTTGGTTTTCACTGTCCTATGCACTCCAATATTCCAAAGGCGCTGAGGTACTGTTTTTCCAATTTTGAGAAATTTATTTTATGAACAAAGGAAGGCTTAAAGAAGTAAATTCATTCATCCTATCACAACGAAGAATGCGAGGGAATCTAATAGAAGTGTTTAAAATATTTAAAAGATTCAGTGATATCAACACTTTCGCGCACGTGGACGTGACATACGTGTCACTATAATTGTCTGGTCAAAAAGCACGCCTTAAGATTGACGCGACTGTCGCGTCGCTGGGACAAAAATGTTCACCAAAAATTTTGTAATTCTCATTGACGCGTGATACTTGGTCTTAGATAGGCTAGCACATGTCGGCTTGAGGTAAGCTGATAGACCCTTATTTCCCTGGGTGACAGAACAGAAACTCTCTTCAGTTGACTCTCTCTAGCGGTCATGACTGGTTAGTGTGTGGCGGGGGGCAGGGTTCAAATTTTTTTTCTTTCAAGCCTAACTCATCAACTATGTCATATAAGAAATCTGAAACTACCATTGTATAGGTAATGATCTGTTTTTTTTTTTAAGATGAAACCATAAAAAAAAAAAAACTATAACAGTTATGGAGATCAGTGGAAAAAAGTGAACTTTTTTTTTAAATCGTTTTTTTTTTTCAAATTTATGACATGATTGTGTGTCAAAATTCCGTTTGTTGCGCAAATTAGCTCGTAAATGTCCGCTTCTTTTGTTATAGAACACAATTTGTTATATCTTTACTCCTTCTATGTGAAAATGTGAGTTTTTTATTTCAGAAATCAGTTCGTGTCTTCAACTCATGATATCTCGGTAAAATATAAAACAAACATTATTTTTTTCTTTCCATACGAAAGAGCTTACAATTTACAGTGGAATGTATGTAGTTTCATAAAAGTGAACCGAGCAAATGATTTGATAAAAGAGTTTCGAAAAAAATTTAACCGCACTCAAGGAGTTTTGGACAAGAAAATCAGATGGGAGAGTGTACGCAAAAGTGTTAAAGTGGAAGATTACTTTACAATTGATCGATCATATAGAACAAGAAATAACAGTTTGATGATAAGTGGTAAAAGATTCTCGTCGCATGAAGCCAAACACTTCTTCAATCGAGTCGTAAATGTTTGAAATCCTCTACCCTGTGATGTCGTTAATAGTACAACAGTTACGGCCTTCAAGAACAGAATAGACAAGTATTTTGAATCCAACCAGCAACTAAGATATTACTCATTGTCGTAATAACGTTCAGTTTTTTCAAATACTGGTGTCCCTGTCCATTTTTATTGCCCGGTTAGTGGTAGCAGTAATGGTAGTTCTTTCCTCTTTCCTACATAATTTCCATGCAGTTTTTCATGCTGCATGGTTCTTTTCCTTTCCTGCCAGCTTTGGCTTCAGGGATGGGAGGGTGGGAGGAGCCTTCGCCTTTGCTGTCCTTCATCTTCCACCATTGATTAGATAGTTAAGTTAGTGTAGCTTGTTACAAACAGACTTGTAAGGACCATCAGGTCTGCTGTTGTTTGTTCTTCCTTTGTGTGTATCCTTGTGTATGCCCCCCTGTGTGTACCCTTGTGTATGCCCCCCTGTGTAATTCACCTCTTGGTCTGCTGCAGGTCCCTCTTGAGACAGCCAGCCGTTCCCCTACGGAAGAGCACAGGGCTCGTAGTACCGATCTTTGGGTAGGACTGACGGCCATAGTGTTAGACTTCTCCATTCCCATCCCTTACCCGTGGCCATAAACCGTAGCGTAAAGCGTCCTCATGTGGTTGGGGTTGCTCTACGCTACCCCGTGAAGGTGGGAAAAGTGTTGACTCCGCAGGGTAGAGTGCAGGACATCTTCAACTTCGTATATTTCATGAGTAAATAGTGTTCTATTTGTTATTATGGAAGGACATATATTGAAAAATATCAGAATATTTGTATGACTGATATTATATCGCAAACTTTGCTAAAGTTACTATGTATTTTTTAGTTTGTAAAGACCCTGGTGTTTCCATTTGATTGTAAATGGACAGTTATTCCTGAAAGTTCATTTATAATTGTCCCCAAGAATGGCAAAAGACAGTAGATTGATGACTAAATATGGCATTATTATGGGAATACTTAACATATACCATAAAAAATAGCATTTCTTGGTGACCACCTTGATTGATAGGGTAGGCAGTGGCTCAGTGGTAGCGTGCTGGGCCCACATTCATCACGTGATGGACGACGCGAGTTCAAATCCCCACGCTACCACCTTGGATTTTTCAGTAACCGCTGAGTGGCTTAAAACTACCCACATGCTGTCCTGAAGACCACCCATCGACCCGGACTCTAGAGGAAACCGTCCAAGTGAATCAAGAATGAGTTCCGGGGGTCAGCATGAGCCAAGAGAAGATGGCGCCACTATAAACACTTGACTGCACCAATACGGGCTGGGGCCGACTACCATCCAGGCCCCTTAAGCAAGCCTACCGGCACCATAGGCGTAAGACGTAAAAAAAAAAAATAATAAATAAAAAAAAGCCATAAATGACATGACCTGGCAACCCCAGTGTGACTGCCCGGGTGCGTGTGACGAGTCATGGATACCAACCTGTCTCATAAATTAACTTACCCGCATTACTTGTTATTTACTTGTAGATCAACAACGCTATTGTTTTGTTTTATGATATATAACGTATAGGAATACAATGGTGTGTAAAAAATCCATTATTTATTTTGTTTTCTGTAATTATTGGTTTGAAAGTGCTGCCAACATTATTAAGATGTGCGGATTGGTCCTTCATATCTGTCCCGGGGATGGGAAGGTGACGGGGCGGCTTCAGGGGCGTTCCTAGACATTTTGGGGCCCGGGGGGCTCATTCCCATTTGGGGCCCCTCTTATGGGGTGAGAGGCGAGCACAATGAGCCAAAGCAGCTGCGGGGTTTAGTGGGGTGCTGTTAGCCCCCACCCCCCCACCCCGGGAAAATTTTTAGAATATGAGCAATTGTAGAATCATTTTAAAGGCACTTGTAAATGCAAATTTCAGACATTTTATTTCTTAAAACTAGGTGCACACTGAATAATTGAAGATCCACTTAATCCAGTTAAGCATAATGATAAATGGTAAAAATGAGGATAACAGTAATGTACTCTGATGGCGATATGATGTGGAGGGAGTTAAATGAATCAATATTGCTGGAAGGGACTCCATTATGTAAAGGGAGATAGATCAGGGTGAAGGGAGTTAGAACAGAGTGAATCATGACTGGAGGGAGAACAAAGTTTGGGGCGGTAGAACAGAGTGGAAATAAGTTAAACAGTGAAGGGAAGGTAGAACAGAGTGAGGGGAAGGTAGAAGAGAATGAAGGTAAGGTAGAACAGAGTGAAAGGGAGGTAGGACAGTGATGGGAGGAAGTAGAACATATTGAAGGAAGGTAGAACAGAGTAAATGGAGGTAGAACAGCGAAGGGAGGTAGAAATTAGAATACTGTGAAGGGAAGGCCCGGAAGGTAGAACATAGTGAAATGGTTCAATTGGAGGTAGAACAGAGTGATAGGAGGTAGAACAAAGTGATGGGAGAAAGAACAGAGTGATTGGAGGAAGAACAGAGGGAAGATGTGAAGGGAGGTAGACATGAGTGAAGGGAAGGTAGAATAGAGTGAAGGGAGGTAGAACAGAGTGGAGGGGAAGGTAGACCAGAGTAAAGTGAAGTTAGGGAGTTAATTCAATATTGCTGGAAGGGAGAAAAAGGAGAGGAAGGACCACAGACCGCTCCGAGATTATAAACGAAACAAAAGCATTGGTATTCTTGTTGATGTTAGTACACTTGTTAGTAGGTAGGGCCTACACTTAACACTTTTCAAGTTGTTCACTTGCTCCTACTGTCCTACAATTGTCGACGTGCCTTCTTGGCAGCAAACTCCTCTATTATATCACTCATATCAATTTTATCCAACACTTCTGATTCCACTGACATTAATACTAAACTATTAAGCCTGTCTTGGCTCATCGTGCTGCGTAAATAGTTCTTCACTAGCTTCAGTTTTGAGAAGGACCTTTCACAAGAAGCAATAGATGTTGTAATGGTAAGTAAAATTCTGATAGCTGTTGCAAGACTGGGGCAAACATCTTTTCCATAACTACTGATTTTTTTCAAAATATCCACTGGTAGCCTTGGTAGTTCACTGTTGAAAAACATTACACGTGCATCTATTATATCATTGAATAGGGAGATTGCCTGGACATCGTCATAAAAGGAGGCAAAGTCTGCACTGTGTTTCTGAAGCGTCTCCTCGTCCATAGATTTTAAAAGTAACTCTGGTTGAAGAAGGAATCCAAAGTGCTCCACATGGTCTCTCAACCTCTGAAATCTCTCCTTCATTTCCATACAAAGCCTATCTAAGATTTCCCTTGCTACACGCTTAAATTCCTCTTGCCTGTCGAGTCCTTCATCTGATGTACCTTCTCCAGCCATACGTTTCTTCTTTCTTATTCTTCTGTTTGTTGAAAATCCATAATTATTACTTCCTTCTTCCGCAAAGTTGATAGACTGTGTGATGATCTTTTCCCTTTCTGTCTCATTTCCTAAAATAGACGAGAGTTTATTTATCTCACCAGCAGCATCAGTTGTATTCAATCCACTCTGTTGCATTTTTTTCTGAGCAAAATTAATTGGCCTTAAGATATGTGACCAGAATTCCAGGTAAGCAAAAAACTCATATTTTTCAACTGCAGACAAAAGGCCTCTGGCTTTACTTCGAGTATCTACTCGCTCATTTGGACATTCTGCAAGCTTCTCTAACAATTCAATAATTTTGTCCAGATGTAAGGAAACAGCTCTTGTTGCTTCCTCCCTGGCAGACCATCTTGTGGTGCTTTCTAACTTTAAACTGCCTGCACCAGTTTCTTTCAACATTGCCCATCTTTGAGGAGAATGAGCAAAAAAGTTGAAGAGTTCTTGAACAGTTCCAAAAAATGTTACTATTTCAGGATCTACTTCAGCAGCATGAAGGGCAGCTAAGTTGAGGGAATGATTATCACAGTTGAGGAATGTTGCCTTGGGATTTCTTTCCTTGAGACGTTGTTGTAGTCCAGATATATGTCCACTCATGGTAGCTGCGTTGTCATATGTCTGGCCTCTGCACATGTTGATATCAATTCCCAAGTCTTCCAAGGCTTGTATTACTAGTTCTTCATAGTGTTGAGCATCTGGCTTTCTGATAATGAAGAAGCCAAGAAATGACTCCTTAACTTGTAAGTCTTCCATATCCAAGTACCTGATAATCAAGGAAACTTGTTCTTGATGTGAAATGTCAGGGGTAGAGTCCATCATCAGAGAAAAATAGCTGGCCTGCTTTATCTTTTCTACAATAACTTCTCTAACTTTATTTCCCATGATATTTATGAACTCATTCTGAATTTAATATTATTTAATAAAGCTTGACTACCGCTACTATTAAAGCAAATAACTGAATTTAATTACCTTTAAAAGTGGAAAAACACGAGCGCAGCTCTATGCGGCGCCTCACTCTAACTGGTTGCTGTGACGATTGGAGTGGTCGTGTCCATTTCGGCCCGGGTACAGCTTCCTGGCCCATTTTCTTCTATACCGTCTACATACATTTAAGGCAGACTTAGCTATATATTATTCTTTATTCATAATTCTCTCCCTCTTCCACACATGACACTGACACCTCAGTAATCAATTGCCTTAGATCGGCCCCCGGGCCCTGCCCTTACCTCAATCAACGTTACCCACCCTCCTAGGTCTATAATGGTCTCCATGATTGGAAGGGGGCCCCTGAAGAGCCCTATTTCTTTGACATAACATTTTTGTTACATTTTTGTTTACAAAATTGAAAATTGGGGCCCTTTAGTGAGACCCAAATTTGTCTTTCGGGTCCAAATATAAATGGGGCCCTTGACCATTTTGGGGCCACTGAATTTAGCTTGTCCTCCTGCCATAGCAGCAATGGTTAAATTTCGCATTTTAGGGCCCCCCTCACTTTGGGGCCCGGGGGGCGATTTCAAACAGCCCCCCCTCGCCCCCCCCCCTCAGGAACGCCACTGGGCGGCTTGTCCATACCCCAGTCCCGCATATAGGGATGGGGACGGGTAGGGAATTGGGAAGACTAACACTATGGCCGTGAGACCACTCACACACAACACACCGCGACAACGAGGTCACAACTCCTTGCATGACGTCACGTACCTACTCACTGCTAGGTGAACAGGGGCTACAGGTGAAAGAAAATAAACCCAACTTATCTTTACCCGGCCAGGGAATCAAACCCCGGTCCTTCTGGTTGTGAGGCAGACGCTCTATCCACTGAGCTACCGGGCTATCCTTGTCTATGCCCCCATGTGTACCCTTGTGTATTCCCCCTGTGTGTACCCTTGCATATGTCCCCTGTGTGTCTCCTTGTGTATGCCCCCCTGTGTGTACCCTTGTGTGTACCCTTGTGTATGCCCCCTCTGTGTGTACCCTTGTGTATGCCCCCCTGTGTACCCTTGTGTAAGCCCCCTATGTGTACCCTTGTGTATGCCCCCAGTGTGTAACCTTGTGTATGCCCCCTTGTGTATACCCCAGTGTATACCCCCTGTGTGTTGCCTGCTGTGTTTAGTCACGTGGCTGAGTGCCCAGGGCACAGTGCAGCATTGGCACTCACCTTACAAACAGCAGCAACAGCACTGGCATCAGGGAAACCCTCTTGGCACTCCTCCACCACCTGTTCCGTCTCGCCAAGGCAACGCACTGTTTCAGCCACCGCCAAGCCTGCTTCTTGATCTGTTGCTGGGGCACGTAATGTCTCCAGCACAGCCTGCAACTCCTGCCTCCCCTTCTTCACCTTCCCCTCCGTGGCTGTCACTCGGGACTTTTCCAGCTCCACAATCTCCCTGGCACTCTTGCTCTGGTCCACCAGTCCCTGGAGCCTGCCCTCCAGCTGCTGCTGCTGCTCGCCCCAGCCTGTCAGGGTCCTCTTGTACTGGTGCAGCTGTGACTCAACCTCCCGGCAGGTAGCAATGGTGTCCATAACTGTGGCCTCCTGTTCCTCCAGAAAGGAACACATTTTCTTGGAGAGACCCGGCACTTTCTTCTTGCCAGCTGCCCTTGCTGCTCCTTTCCCTTTCCTGGCAGTGGGTGGCAGTGAGGCTGCTGCAGTCACCTTGGCATCTCTCATCATTCTTATAAGGGCCTCAGCAATATAGGAGACAGGGAATTCTCCACCCTCAGGCACGTCATGGCTAACACGGCACTGTGGGCAGGTAACACGGCTCTCCTCCTCCAGTTTACCTATGCACGGTGTGCAGACGGTGTGGCCACAGGGCAGAGTGCGCGGCCGCTGCACTGTGTCATCAAAGTCTGTCAGGCACACGGGACATTCCTTGGGGTTGTCGCCCTGAAACGGAGAGGCAGTGTGAGGGAGGGAATATGGCAGGAACATACTGGAGACAGCTCACAGCCACACAGTGATGTTACAGGCTGTCATCTGAGAGTGTAAGAGAATATTTGGAGAAAGCTTGGGTAGTGTGTGCTAGAGTGGGTGGACTCCTGAAGTGTTCTCCCTCTCAGCACTGCCAGCTCCTGCACTTATCTGTGTTTTCAGGTTTGACCAGAGGGAGTACTAAGGGAGTAACTGTCATGAAGGTTGTGGTCACTGCCAAATGGACTGGCCACCTCCCGAGTCAAGACCAAGCACCAGCTTAAAAATAGGTATTGACTATTTTTTCTTTGATTCGAGATAACAAAAAACAAGTTTGAAAAATCGTGGTGGTTTTCGTCTATATGAAAGTTTTAGTTTAAGTATTCTGAGGCATCATTTATTGTGCAAATTAGTAATAACCATAATGCAATAATGACAGTCTTGACCATCATTCTTGGATTACCGGTAAGTTAGCTTAGGTTACTTTCATTTGGTTAGGTTAAGTTCTATTTACTTAGTTTTCTTCTTTAGTTCACTATTTAATTTCACAATTACACTGATCTTCACAGCCCTCCCCACTTTTGGGAGGGGCAAGGGAAGAAAATATCATTAAAATTGGGAAATGGCAAAAGAGGAAATGTTTACCTGCAGTGTGTATGACATGTCAGTAAAATTAGAGTAAAGCAATTATATCCATGAGCCCTTAGTGAGGGAGGCATTCTCGGAGGACTAAAGATGAAGGCGTGCAGAGGCTCCTTATAATTACCGCTTAACTGTACACACTTTTGGCGGTAATTGTGGAGATTCACTACGCGCCTCCAAAATACGACGTTACACCTCCATATTATACATAAGGGACAAAATACATGTCCCTTAACCATAATATGAAGGCAGAAAAACTTTAGAAGTAAAGAAAAAGTGGTAAAGGTAGTGAAATGGCATATTAAACATACGTGCATTTGTGTTTTGGTGGCGGCAGTAGCTCTTGCTCTTGCAGTATTGGGAGGTGAGCAGTGTTGCCAACGATCCGGTTAGCGATGGTATGCTAGGTTAGTGATGGTATGTTTAGTTAGCGATTAGCCCAAGCATGTGAGACCAGGTCCACCATGCGTGGTTATTATCATTATTATTTTATTTTTTTAGAACACGCACCTTTACCTAATACTATACGCGGCCCAAACCTTCACAAAACCCTTTGGGTAAAGGTGCGTGTTCTAAAAAAAATTTAAAAATAACCACGCGTGGTGGACCTGGTCTCACATGCGTGGGCTAATCGCTAACCAAGCATTGGATCGTTGGCAACACTGCTCAACTCCCAATGGCTGCCGCCATCACCAAAACAAATGTATGTATATGCCTTATCACTACCTTTACCACTTTCTCTTTACTTTTAAGTTTTTCCGCCTTCATATTATGGTTAAGTGACATGTATTTTGTCCCTTAAGTATAATATGGAGGCGTAATATCGTATTTTGGAGGCGCGTAGTGATTCTCAATAATTACCGCTTCCCTGCACACACTTTTGGCGCAGGACTCACGTACGTACACTCGTACTATCAAGCGTCTTGTTGTCCAAGGCCAGAGAGGAGCCACGTCGGGTTGTTGCCATGACTGTTTTTCCCCTTCACGGCACACAAGCCTTGCAACACTACCGCCAGGCTCAGCAGGAAACCACCCATGCAAACCCCGACAACCTACTACTAGGCGAGAGCCTGCACCAACAGATGGACCAAACCTCCTCACTTCAACAGTATGGACCTCAAGCCCGCGTGTTTAAACGTATCGGCGCCTCAGGTCGCCTGTTGGAAAAACCTCCCGTGCAAGTTTAGAGTAAGCTCACCCCCTTCACTGCAGCCTCCATGCCGCTGGTGGCTGTGATGGTTCCTCGCCGCGGTGGTGTCCTGTGGCGCCTTCTGCAGGGATGCACGGCTCACTGGAGGTCACGTCACTGCTGTGCTGACCAGAGTGCGGGTTTTAGAAAGAGCCAACAAGGGTGATTCAGGGAGCGCGGTCTTGATCTTGATGTCACAGGTCAGGTCAGTGCAGGTGTAAGTCGGGAAGCTTGGCCTTTGTGTCGGCCCTCCCTGATGCTGTTCCACGTCTTCTTATGCTGCTGCTTCCATTATGTTCTTTCGTTGGCTTTCTCTTTTCTTCCACATCTCATACACTATTTCCTTGGATTCTTGTATCTTTAGCTCGTTGAAGAGTAATTGTCTTATGATATTTTCTTCATTTTCTATGTATGGTCTTTGCAGTAAAATTGTCTTCTTTCTTATTTCTGCATATCCTGGGCACCACAACAGAAAATGCATTAACCCTCTACATTCCAGTCACAAAAGATGCAGTGTCTCCGTTAGTGTGTCTATTTCTATCATTTAGTCTTAGATTATTTGTTCTTGCTTTAAATAATATTTGTGACGATGGTCTATTGTCGTATATTTTCTCTTCAGACATTTCTGTCTTCCAAATTTTTGTATATTGATAAACTTGAGTTTTCTGTTACTTCCTGCTGCCATCTCTTACTATCCCAGTCTATAATCTTATTCTTTAATTTTTCTTTCTTAATTACTCTTAGGTCAGAGTAATTTAAATTAATGTCTTTCATAAATTGCTTAGTTGACTTAAACCAATAATCATTCCTTGTTGTTGCCTTTTCCTCTATGATCCTCCTCATCAGTTCATTTCTTTCATTTTCTTCTATATATTTCAAATAATTTAGCTGGTTTTGCTTATTCTATAGTCTCCATGGCACTTGACCCAATTGAAATGCCAGAATTTTTCTCTTTTCTTCACTCCCACACGACCATCGCGTGTAACGAAACACACGAGAAATTAATCCGGACAAGGAAAGGTTTGCCGGCGCCGGGGATCGAACCCGCGACCAGCGTAACGGGAGAGCCACTCCTGATTGATTGATTGATTGATTGATAGTTTATTGTTGCAGGTTATCCAGTCGGCCAAAGAGGTACCCCCCTTGGCAGAGGGAGTTATG
The DNA here is from genome assembly GCF_024679095.1 of Eriocheir sinensis. Taxonomy (NCBI): domain Eukaryota; kingdom Metazoa; phylum Arthropoda; class Malacostraca; order Decapoda; family Varunidae; genus Eriocheir; species Eriocheir sinensis. The sequence continues at coordinate 229,225 of NW_026112001.1, forward strand.
GGAGGCTCACCCATCAGGCTAGTCGTGTCACTACACAATCTCTCCTCTCAAGACTGGAACTTGAGCATATATAGCTTGGTGCTCCCAGGATTACCCTATACACGGAATTTTCAATCCTCTGTAACTTTTGAATTTCATCTTTAGTATAGGCTAAAATACTAGATGCATATAAAATTGTTGGTAAGACAATACTCTTCCAGTAAGTTTTCCCGATAAGAATTTTGTTACAGCTCTGTGCAAGGACTGGATATGTTCAATTGGCAAGTTTCTTAGCTTTTTGTATAGAATGCTCTTTTTGAATTTTGAAGCAATTTTTCTTATTACTCACTGTTACTCCTAAATATTTAATGTCTTAACTAACTTTTTTTTTTTTTTTTTTTTTTGGTATTTCGTTGGGAGTACCCCAATGTACCCCAATGGAGGAAGGAGGTGCATGCCGCGCAACCCCCCAGACGGCTGGTAGAGAGATACCCAATTCTTTCAAGGAGGAGGCCCAACAACGGGGCTGAGGGTGTCGGAAAGAGCCCACCTTTCCACCCCCATGGTAACTGATAGGTCTCGAACCCACGCCCCAGCAACCCGCCGAAGCGCAAGGCAGAGACTCTACCACGGGAGCCCCCCAATTTACTAATTTTGATACCTCGTATCAAAATTATTAAATATTATAATACTACTCTTATCTCTATTTATTCTGAGGCCTGTGTAATTTCTTAGGTTAGCCAGTACATCTATCATTTTACTTATCTCTTCATCTGTTCTTGCCATTAACGTACCAAGCTGAAAGGCGAGAAGGAAAAGTGCTGGAACCTGAAAGGCCACGTCAGAAGCAGAGGTAACCAGGCAACCGCTCTACCTGGCAAGATTCATTCTAGACTTAACCTTCCCGCACGGCACAGGCAAGCTCACAGCTCGCTAGATTACGGCGGCCTGGGCGGGAGAGATAGCCCTAGCCGACGTTCATTAGTGATTCATTCTAGACTTAACCTTCCCGCACGGCACAGGTGGCGAGAGACAGCTGAAGGCCGGTGTCCAGGGGTAGGGAAGGCGAGGGCCCCGCCATCTTGAAGCCGCCCAATTGAGAGTCGGGAATGGACCCAGACGCCAGTGGTTAACAAGGGTCATGCCCTCAGTCATGAGTGCCTGAAATGAGCAAAGGTAAGGGCGCGACACTCCAGTCCCTGCCGCCCACGAAACCAACAGGCTTGTGATGGGGGTAAACGGCTCCAAAACACCCCTTTTAGGCACGGCACAACAGCATATTGTGTAGCTCTCAGGTCTCCACCAGAGGGAGGAAATTGTGTCAAATGGGTAAGGGGCACCCGCTGTGTGGACGAGGGGCTAACAGTGACCTCACCCCCCCCCTTTAGCTGTAACAGTCTGATCTTTCCCTCATACGAAACTCTTTTCTTCCTATTTTTTTTATGAGTTTTTTTTTTTTTGTGTGTGTGCACACTGGTGCAGGAAGTTGAAATCGGAGTGTCTAGCCAATCGGGTGGTAGCCCTGTGATATATCCCGACATGTGTTCATCTCTCGTGTGTAGCATTTATCGATAAGAATGTTAGGGATTACATGCTACACTTCCCTCGTCTAGTGAGGATATGGTTAGAACCAGAGAACCATAGACGACTTTTCTGGAAGAGGCTTACGCCTGTGACTCCCAGCTCCATAGCCTCAGTCATACTATTAGGTAGGTTTTTTTTTTGTGGTGGATATTTTGAACAGTGTATTTAAATTCTAATTTTGTATTAACCAAAACATGCTACACTCCCATCGGGAGTGAAGATTATTGTTAGGGGGAAGGGAACTTGGGAAAGAAACCAATAAATTGTATTCTGCCTATGTCCTGTATTAATGCATACAGCCTTCCTAGCCTACGGTGCAGTCTCGCAATCTCCCCCACCACGACCTCCGAAGGTAACCACGACCCCACACTACCAAACCTTGGACTGAGGATACCATCAACCTCAAGGAACAACCCATAGTAAGCTGGGGAGCGACGGACGCTATGGTACGATTGATTTATCGTAATTCGTACCAAAGAAAAAATACAGTACTGTAATTTAGTACCGTACCAGTAAATCACACTCGTACTGTACCGGTACGCTAAGATATCGTACCTTATTTCGTACCATGCATACATAATGCTATGATAAATCATACACATATAGTACATTATATACTACAGGTAACTCTCGATTTACGCGAGTGTTGCGTTCTTGAAGAGGTCGCGTAATTAAAAAACAATGTAAATCAAACAAGAGGTAGGTTTCTGTCGAAAAATAAATACCGTATTTTCGGCGTATAGCGCGCATTTTTTCACAAAAAATACCTGAAAGTTTAGCCCTGCGCGTTATACGCTGAATGTACAAATTTTTAATGATTTTTTTCTTCTTTGGGATGTTTTTAGGATAATATTCAGGAGGTATGGGCTCTCTCTACCGCCGTTAATACTCACGTTTTCTGCATTATTTCTGTATCAGTATATAGTGTAGACCCTGTTCACTTCCGGAAACCATAAAAAATAAAAAAAATAAATACATAAAAAAAAAATTATTCCTGGACCCCGAGAGACATACACCCTCCCTTTATCACATACCGCGCATGACTGATTGTCGCAGAAGCAGTGCCACGGCCTCGGGCTGGTTTGCCGTTAAGCAGTACGTAAGTAGTGTTAGGTTAGGTTAGGTTAGGTTAGGTTAGGATAGGTTAGGTTAGGTTAGGTTAGGATAGGTTAGGATAGGTTAGGCACAAACTATTTTTTTCTGGGTAATTTGTGGTGTTTTTTTCATGTGGAGATGTTTTTTTTCCGGAAATATTAGGATTGTGACTTGATCAAGAAAATTGAAATAGCCCCTTTCCTAATAGTTTCCGGAAAAAAAGACTATCTCCACTTGAAAAAGCACCACATTTTACCTAGAAAAAAATAGTTTGTGCCTGGAAATTCGAGAGCCCACATCTGAATTATTACCATAGTCCGTAGCTGTCCTATAATATGTTACCATAGAATACAGGGCGATCTAATAACTACTATACAAAGACGAAATCGGTGGAAGATCGTCCATGCCTTGCTGTTATCCCGTTTTTCCGTCGGGCACCATTTGTATGATCTTGATCTTGATGTCACAGATGGCTTAAGATTGTATGACTAAGGAGCAGTGCAAGCTACATAAAAAATCATATTGGAAAAAAAATGTCCATGTGTTCATTATTAATTATTAATATTAGTGAGAATAATGGGGTGAATATGATATCAGAAACTGTACATCATGAGTCTTGTACGAGGAGTTATTTCACGCAATCCCAACCCGGCCGCCATTTACATTGTTTACAAACCACACAACCACACCCACACAACAAACAGCTGCATGCCGCGTGTCACCAGAACCGAGATATCCACTCGGGCACTCATTCTCAGCCTCTCTCGTGTGAGGAAGAAATGAGGGACACCATGAGGGGCTGGCTAGTATTGGTACCGGTACCGAGCAGTCTGGTACCAGTACCGTACCGTATTGCTGGTACCGTTAGTACCGGTACCTGCCCACCCCTATAGTTGAGTAGCGTGGCAACGTAGTACGTAGGTACTGTGTTGTTGTTCAAGTAGCGTGCGGGAAGAACTGAGCTCAGCTGTGTGGACGTGTGAGTTCAGTTGCGTGAGACATCTGGTGGCCACTCCATAAATATCGCGTATAAGTGAAAAAACACCTAAATTAAACATTTATTTGAATTTTGGACCCCGCGCTATTTCAAAAACGCGTAAACCAAACTCGCGTAAATCGAGAGTTACCTGTACTATACTTCTATATCAAGTTATATTTCATTGCAACTTCCCCTTCTTAAATTGGCCTGAAGGAATTTTAACTGGGAGCACGCTTGCCGATAAGTCTCAGGCAGAATTACTCCTAGACATCACAAACTCTACATTCCTTATTCAGGTTATAACTGATCCGACCAGGGGCAACAACATTCTTGACCTGGGCCCATATACATAAAACTTGTTACCACTAGCAAACAGCTGTTAAGACTAACATATTCCTGTTAGCCTTAACATTTTTCTGTTAAGCGCTAACAGATATTCACAAAGCTTGTTAAGGCCTTAACAGCACTGTTGGGGTAACAGCGGCAGGAAGCACTTTTAGCGCCTAGCAAACAACTGTTAGCAGGATTGCTTATGTTCTTATTGTAACCCCCTTATTTGTTGAACATTTTTCTTCATCCAAAAAGCATTTTAATAGGGAATGATAGGAGATTAAGGCTTGCGCGGATACATATATGTGTTTGTTGGATTTACGAAGAAAATTACGATACAGTTCCTCGCGAATAGATACAATATGTTAGTGAATGCTAAACTATTTCCCGTTTTCTTCTGTAGCAGCGCGAGAGAAATTTGAAGTTTTAGGAGAGACAAAAGAATACCTAAGACAGTAGTCTATGCCTGAGATAAAAACGAAATGAAAACATATTTTGCAGCCAGTAATTCCGCAGAAACTCATGACAGGACTCAGGTGGAGAACATATTTTTTTTATTATTATTGACATTGAAATCAGCAGATTAATGAATATAAACACTTGAGATTGTCGAGAGTATAGTACAGTTGGCACCCCTGAGCCGAAACTTAACAAACAGCTGTTTGCTAGCCAACAGTTGCCAAGTTTCGCTTTCTGTTAGCGTCTTACTGCTAACTAGCAGAAATTGTGAAGGCTAACATAAAAGATTTATGTATACCGGAACCGTGGACCACAAACCGTGACTGTGTGGACCCAGCATTAGAGGAAGAATACAATCAGAGGGCATGACGTCACAAAAGTGAACCCAGCATGGGTGCGTTTGAGAGAGGGAATCGGGGCCGGTATACATAAACCTTTTCTGTTAGCCTTAACAATTTCTGCTAGTTAGCAGTAAGCGGAGCTTGGCAACTGTTGGCTAGCAAACAGCTACATATTTGTTAAGTTTCGGCTCAGGGGTGCCACCTGTACTATAGAGGTTTTGCAGCTGACGTCATTAGCGGGGGTGCGGGGCCATCTTGGTGGTCAGTGGTGGTGGTCACTTAATTAATTATCAAAGCAAACCTTGGTGGCGGCTACACAAGTGCTCTGTATTCGTCATGGGATACGTATGCTGTGCGGTTGGATGTTCTAACCGACACGGGAGAGATGCTGTGTCATTTTATAGATTTCCAGCGAATCCAGAAGAGCGGGGGAAGTGGATAGCAGCTGTGAGGAGGGAAAACTGGGGGCCGTCTGCTTTATTTCGACTCTGCAGTGCTCATTTTGTCAGAGGTAAATATTACAGGCAAGACTGATCAGATTATTACATGTGGGAACACTCATTTAGGTATTGCCCCGGGTCCCTTAGCTTATTGTGTGGCGGGGGATTACTTTGGAACGGGATTTACATGAGCTGGCGGAGGTAAACAAGCTGGCGAAGGTAAACACGCATGGCAGCGCTGAAGCAGGGGGAAAAAAAAATAGGAAAGGGAATTCAGTGGTCATCCTTACTTTCCCTTCACTAGCCCCTCCCCCCTCCCCCTGCAGAAGGCCGGCCAAGATGGTCCCTTGGGGCTGACAACTGGTCCTCCTTCCTTGACCACCTCTCCTCCGTACCACTCCCCCCCAACCCTCCTCCTGGTGAAGCCATTGGGGCCTTAACGGACACCTCGGTGGAAGTGGGGTCTCATTGCTTCACCTTCCGTTCCTCCCAGCCCCCGCGTCTTCTTCGAACTCCATGGTGGAACCGACAGTGCGAGGCATTCAATGCCTGGCGTCACCGGCCCGTCCCGGAGCTGCGCCGGAGGTCCCACCAATTGGAGGCTCGCTGCAAGCGCACAATCTTGTCAGCCAAAAGGGTATCTTGGTCTGCCTTCTGTGCCTCCCTTGACTTCTCAACCTCACTCACCAAAACATGGTTATTCTTCAGGAAGATGGTTTGGCCCCAAGCCCCTCTCATGTTCCCTCTACAACACAACGGTGCTGGGGATGCCCAGAAAGTGGAACACCTCGCCACACACTTCCCCACACGGCTGGGCTCCCCGGACCCGGTCCCTCCCCCTGTACTACCCCCACCATCTCACACTCATCCTATCACCCAGCCTTTCCTCTTACACGAACTCACAGCAGCCACAGCCGCACTGCCGGTGGGGAAATCCGCTGGGGATGATGACATTCTCAGTGATTTTCTTAAACACCTCCCAGAAGCTTACTCCCTCTTCCTGCTTCAGATTTTTAACCACTGCTGGCTCTCCGCACTTTTCCTCACCAGTGGCGCCACGCCATCACGCTTCCAATTCCTAAGCCAGGGAAAGACCCCACCTTACCCTCCTCTTACCGTCCTATCAGCCTTCTCTCCTGCGTCAGCAAACTCTTCGAACACCTTGTGCTAACAAGGCTTTCTTGGTGGTTGGAACATAATCATCTTCCCTCCAACATGTCCGGATTCCGGCCCCGCCGTGGCACCCTTGACACCCTTCTTGACCTCGACCACCATGTCCAGGAGGGTTTTGGAAGGGGGCGCTTTACGCTCGCCGCCTTCCTCGACCTTGAAGGAGCCTATGATTCTGCCTCACACAATGCTATCCTCTATAAGCTTTCTACTCTCAGCCTCTTTGGCAATCCTCTACACTGGGTCCGCTCCTTCCTCTCCAGTAGAACCATTTCTGTCTCTATTGGGAACACCCTCCCTCAACCCTATCCTATCTGTAGAGGGGTCCCCCAAGGCTCGCCCCTAAGCCCTCTCCTCTTCAACATCCTCCTCTCAGACCTGCCCTCCCCCCTGACACTCATACCTTCATCTATGCAGACGACATTTCCCTTCTGTGCTCTGCTCCCTCTCTTCCTGAGGCGCAAACCCTCCTCCAGAGAGGGCTTGACACCATCAGTCATTGGTGCACTCAGTGGGGCCTCACCCTCAGTGCACCAAAGTCATGCCATGTGTGCTTCACCCGTCGCCACATCCCTGCCATCCCTCAAGCACACCTAATAGGCACAGTCATCCCCTTCCGCACAACACATAGATTCCTGGGTCTAGTGTTGGACAGCTCCCGCCTCACTTGGAGGCACCACACGAGTGATCTCCAGACTTCCTGCCTCCCCCGGCTGAACCTCTTGAGGGGCCTGGCGGGCGTCAAGTGGGGGGCAAACATCCGCAGTAATATCCTATCAATCAGTACCCAGTACCTCAGATCATCCAACATCTAGTATTAAAAATTTTGGTATCGAATATGCAAAATCAGGGCAAGCTAAGTGTAGGAAATGTTTACTGCTTATAAGTAAGGGGGAATTGAGGCTTTATAAACAAGTTTATAATTCTCAACACGGGTGCTTTTATAAACATTATTATCACATTCTTTGTTTGTTTAAGTCATTCAAGAATGCCAGAATTGCATGTAATGTGATATCCAAGCCTGAAGATGTTGATGGTCTGGAGGATATGAATATAGAAGTGCAGCATATGATTGGTGAATATATAAGTAAATATAGCTATGATCTCAAAGGATTGCCAACTAAAATAAAAAGAAATGAGCAGCGAAAATTAAGTAAAGTTAAGCCTCACGTACCTTCATCTTTTAATAATGCTGAGCAAGCACTTGTCCACATGGCCAAGCCATACATAACGGTGGTTTATACAAATGCAGGCATATTGACCTCAAACAAATTATCTGAACTGAAAGCAAGAATACCTGACATGAAGCCCCATATCATTGCCATAACTGAGACAAAGCCAAAGAATTTCAAGGAAAGGTTGGCCCAGGATTTTACTATTGAGAATTTTATACCATACTTTTGTAATCTTGCACCTGGTGAGGGCTGGGGTATAATTCTGTATATACATACATCACTCAACAAATCAGTATCGCACGTACCACATTACCATCTTTTAACGAAGCTGCTTTCCTTGAGATACAACTTCGAGGAGTTAATAAGTTATTACTTGGTGCATATAATAGAAGCCCTAATTCTTCAGACATTAATAACTCGGCCTTAACTAATTTGATACAGACAGTTTGTCATGGCTCTTATTCACACACATGCCTGATGGGAGATTTTAGTTTGCCACATATCGACTGGGACCTCCTGACATCTTATGGACCAGCGAACTTGTATGAATGTGAATTTATTCAAATTGTTCAAAATATGTTCCTATACCAACATGTTAACCAGCCAACCAGAGCAAGAGGAACTGATAATCCCTCACTCTTCGACTTAATATTAACTAATGAAGAAGATATGGTATCTGACTTAGTTTTCTGCACCTCTCGGCCCTAGTGACCATGTATTACTTTCATTCAAATACCACTGCTATACAGATATGACCAAACCTAAAAAAATATTCAGCTACAATAATGGGAATTATGATGCTATGAGACAAACCTTAGCTGAATCCGACTGGGCAGGTAGATTTGAGGAGAACACAACCTAAATACTGAAGATACCTGGCAAATAATTAAAGTAAGCTTTTGGAACTTAGAAATGAATTTGTATCTAACTGGAATAATGGTTTTCTCTTGCATGCAGAGATAAGAGAACTACTCCAGAGCAAGAAAAGGGCTTATCGTAAATGGATAGCACACCGATTTCGGGCTGACGCTGACCTGTACAGGCTTGAGTGCTTACGGGTAAGGAACAAATGTAAACAGAACTGTCGTAAAGCTAAACATAATTATGAAAAATGAATCGCAGCACAGGCTAAGACTCAGCCCAGAGCATTTTGGAAATTTACCAAGAACAAATTAAAAACCAAGTGTGGAGTGTCACCAGTGTTGGCAAATCCCAATGACCCCAATAGCGATGATCAGGGAAAAGCAGAAATATTGCAAAAACAGTTTTGTTCAGTTTTCAACAAAGACCTAGTTGGCCCAGTACCTCAACCACCGCCTGTACATGTTGAGCGACCAATTCATTCCCTTACCATATCTGAATCTAGTGTTCTTAAGATGTTAACATCTGTTAAAATAGATAAAAGCCTTGGTCCTGATGAAATTCATCCAAGAATCATTAAGGAACTCGCTACCCAATTGGTCAAGCCTATATCCATATTGTATCGTAACAGTGTTGAACTGGGAGAAGTGCCACTAGACTGGAAGGAAGCATTAATTGCCCCAATATATAAGCAAGGACCTAAAAAACTACCCTTAAACCATCAACCAATAAGCCTTACTACAAAATTATGCAAGATACTAAAATCTCTTATTCGTGAAACTATTATTAGTCACCTAATTATTAACAAAATCCTTTCTAAACACCAATATGGCTTCATACATGGACGTTCAACAGTGTTGCAATTATTACACTATTTGGAACATTGTTCTGGAACCATGTCTAGAGGAGGAGTACTTGATGTCATATACCTGGACTATGCCAAGGCGTTCGACTCTGTCCCCCACTGCCGTCTCCTTTGCAAACTTGAGAGCTGTGGAATACATGGCCAGATTCTTATGTGGATTACTACTTTTTTGACAAAGGCAACAATCAGTGGTTGTAAATGGGGAAAGATCATCTGCAGCCCCTGTCTTGAGTGGAATTCCCTAAGGTACGTAGTGTCCTGGGACCCATCCTTTTCATAATACGTATATATAAATGACCTGCCTGAAACAATCAGTTCACCATTATACATGTTTACAGATGATGTCAAAATCTTATAGCAAATAACAGAGGTATGATTCCATTCAGCTCCAAAATGACTTAAACAACTTACAGCAGTGGTCTGATACTTGGCTGATAAGAGTTAATCCATCAAAATGCAAAGTTCTTACATTGGGCTCCTAGAAATATTGTATATGAACATTGTTATTATATAAATGATGAACAGGAGCATGTAGAAGCAATAAAAGATCTTGGTGTTATACTGGACTCTGAACTGAAATTTGAGCAACATATTTTGGGCAAGATCAAGATTGCTAACTCGATGATGGGGCTTATTCGACGTGTATTTTCGTACCTTGGTCAAGATATGTTTAAATGGTTATATACAGCCTTCATCTGCAGCCACCTAGAATATGCCCAAGTTATTTGGTCACCTAGATACAGGAGCCTAGAAAGTAAAATTGAACAGGTGCAAATAAGGGCCACCAAGTTAGTTGATGGACTTGGACATCTTGAGTATTCCGACCGTCTCAGGCACCTTGACTTACCAACTTTGAAGTATCGGCGCCTGAGGGGAGATATGATTGAAATGTGGAAACACTTCAGTGTATATGAACAGGAAGTACTCCCTCCATCGTTCACACCTCTGGACAGGCCAAGCCGTCAACACAACACACAACTGTTTCAGCACTGCCCTACTGATGGTGTGTATGGACCACAGAGTAATAACTTCTACTTCAGAGCAGTTAATATTTGGAATTCTCTCCCTTCTGAAATAGTTGAGGCTCAAACAATTAACCCATTTAAATGTCGTCTAGATAAGATCTATAGGGTAGGCGGTGTGGCCGAAGTGATAGCGTACTGGACCCACATTCGCCGCGTGATGGACGACGCGGGTTCGAATCCTCACGCTACCACTCGGATTTTTCAGTCACCGCCGAGTGGCTAAAAACTACCCACATGCTGTCCTGAAGACCACCCATCAACCCGGACTCTAGAGGAAGCCGTCCAAGCGAATCAAGAACAAGTTCCGGTGGGCAGCATGAGCCAATGCAAGATGGCGCCACTATAAACACTCGCCTGCGCCAGAACGGGCTGGGCCGACCATCAGGCCCCACCTGGAAGAAGCCTTGGGCCGACCATCAGGCCCCACCGGGAAGATGCCTACCGGCGCAAAAAAAAAAAAAAAAAAAAAAAAAGTATTGGGAAACTGCAGACTTTAAGTTTGACCCGACCATGCCACCACCCTCAGTTAACTTATGTCAACATCATATGAGCGCAGCATAGAGTTGTTTCATTCGACTGGTCTGCTAAACATACTTAAGTGTACATAAGTGTAAGTGTATTATCATTATCCTTCATTTTCATTCTCTCTTTTTCATATTCTCTCTCTTTCTCTCACATACACACACACACACACACGAAAGAGGCTGACTGACCTTTTGGCTTTGACCTGACCCTGGCTATGTTTGCTCGCAGGACTGGAGACGGGCGGCCACCAGGGGGAGGAAGACACAGCTGAAGGTCATGTTAAACAGGTAGTGAAGAAACATTACGGTGGACAGATAACGACGTGAGATGAAACAGGTAAAGGCAACAAAGTGGGCGTCTCTCTTCTTTCTCTAACAATTTCTCATTTTTCTTACATTCTTGCTCTCACATTCTCTCTTTCTCATTCCTTCAATCTCATTCTCTGTCTCATTCTCATTACCTCTCTTATTCTTATTCACTCATTCTCCCTTATTCTCATTTTCTCTCAATCTCTCATTCTTATTCTTATTCCCTCTCATTCTCATTCTCAGTCTCTCTCATTCTTATTCTCTAGTTCTTATTATCTCATTCTCATTATCATTCCCCCTCATTTTCGTTCTCTCATTCTCATTCTCTCATTATTTTTCTCATTTTCATTCTTTCTCATTCTCTCATTCTTATTTGCTCATTCTCATTCAATCTCTCTCATTCTCAGTCTAATTCTTATTATCATTCTCCCTCGATTTCATTCTCTCTCTCTCTCTCTTTGAGTCTTCTGATTAATGTAAAATCACTTATGTAAGGACAGATCTCTCTCTCTCTCTCTCTCTCTCTCTCTCTCTCTCTCTCTCTCTCTCTTAAAGGAGTTATCTTCTATTATCTATTCCACTCTTGTATCTTTTTCATCTCTGGTGATCAAGCTATCTCTGTCACACAACAGCCATTTCTCATCATCATCATCATCATCATTTTATCGACACCTGCTCCTAGGAGCTCCCACCAGGGGATGGCTACGGCAGAAGAGCTTCCAACTTTCTCTGTCCAAACACTCCCTCCTTGCCTGCTCAAAGTTTCTCTAAGATCTTTCCCCCCCTCTCCCTAACGTACTCTTGCACCCTATCCCTCCATTTCACTGGAGGTCGTCCTCTAGCATTCCCTTCCTCTATCTCACTCACATACACCCTTCTGGTCATCTTACTCGCCTCCATTCGCTCCATGTGGCCAAACCACTTTAAGGTCTGTCGCTTCACTTCTTCCACCACTCCACACTTCTACCCTTCACCCCTGTGACACATTCCAAAACGCTCTTACACACATTCATTACTCACTTCATCCATTCTTCTCACACCACAAGCACTCCTCAAATAACTAATTTCCACTGCCCGCACTCTAGACCTCTGACTTCCATTCCAGGCCCACGTTTCACTTGCATATGTGAGGGTTGTTACTATTATTGTATTTCTCAAATTCCTCTTTACCTCCATGCTCACACTTCTGCCATTCATGATTCGTCCCAAAGACCCTACCACCCTTCTTCCTTGCAATGTCCTTTCTCTTATCTCTCCCTCCATACCACCATGCTTACACATAACTGATCCAAGGTACTTAAACTCATTGACCTCCTCCATTTCTTCACCATTCAAAATTATTTTTCCCTAAAAAACACTTAACCAACCCCTCTCAATAATTGGTGCATGACATGCATGTTGCATTTTCTCCTTTTACTGGTTAATATACCTCCAATAATGACATGCATGATTGTGTAACACTGTTGGTTGACGTCGAGTCAAATATACACTATAATTTGCATATTTGTAAGTTTTTCTCCTTCCTGCCCCAATACTTCTTTATGTTTATTTGAAGTAAGCTTTGATTGAATCTGAGACGCTCTACATAGAAGGCTGTACATGCTTCTACATTAAAAGTAAGACCATGGTCAATATATAATGAACATTATACAGAGGAAGTGTGAGGGATCAAGGCGGGTGTGGAACATTTCTTCTCAGCTTCTACGGAATAAAGACAAGGAAATGCTGGTGTTTTTCTATTAAAACCTGTACATACATCCTTAGTGCATATACTGCAGCAGTGGAATAACTGAAAACATGATATGTGGAAGAAATATGGCAGACAAGCCCATTAACGCCCACTGGCCGCCGGTCAGTCGCGGGGCACTCACATACACTCTGATAATTGCTGCCTAGCTGGTTCCCCCACCCACCAGCTGCCCATCAGTCAGGCTGCCAGTCAGTCAGCAGGGCACCCACTTACACTATCTGATAATTGCCGCCTGACTGGTTCCACCAGCCGCCCACCAGTCAGGCCGCCAGACAGTCAGCGGGGCACTCAGGTACACTATCTGATAATTGCCGCCTGACTGGTCCCCCCACCCACCGGCCGCCCGCCAGTCAGGCCACCAGTCAGTCAGCGGGACACTCACGTACACTATCTGATAATTGCTTCCAGGCATCCGTCCAAGGCGCCGGGGTGAAAGTTGTTGTTTTCCTTTGCTGTTTATCTACTTTGTTTTTGCACCACAAAGAGCAGTCAAGCGTAAAAAACATGTATAAAAACACACAACTGCAAAGTGTGCATAAGTAAGCATGTGGAGAGAGAGAGAGAGAGAGAGCGAGAGAGAGAGAGAGAGAGAGTAATTTTGAAGTTCTGTATGTACAATAAAAGTACGTCAATAAATAACAATAGATTACTTCTCACTATACAAAAACTATAGATAGCCTACACCTGAAAACACTCTCTCTCTCTCTCTCTCTCTGTGTAATGTCCAGTGGTTACAGCAGTGCCTGGCAGAGCTGAGGAGGCTAACACATTTCACACATGGTCACATCCTGATCACAGACATTTATTAAGGAATGATTTACAGGAAAACATAAAATTAATGTTTCAATACAACATTTCCTTGATTTCATCAGATGGTTCCAAGACCAATTTTTATCTATAAGTAATAAATACATCACGTTGAACCAAATTTGCGTAGTTTAAACTCGCGTAAAACAAGACGTCCCTGTAATTACAAACATGGAAATCATGGAACAAGTTAACAGTGAAGGGAAGGCCGGTGGACAGCATGAAACACTGCGCTGATGGCACAAGAATGCAGCGAGAAACTGAACAATACATTGCATCAGGTATTAATGTTAGGCACACAAGGTTATGCTTCATGTTACTAAAAAAAAAAAAAAAAACAAAAAAAAAAAAAAAAAAAAAAAGTCACCTTTATAATGTTGTTCTTGTGGTGGTGGTGATAGTGATGATGGTGATGATGTGGTGATGGTGGTGGTGGTGGTGCAGGACATTACCCTCACAACAACACACCACAGTCACCTCACTAATGTTGCTGTGTTGGTGTTGGTGAAGATGTGGTGATGGTGATTTGGTGGTGGTGGTGATGGTGAAGATGTGGTGATGGTGATTTGGTGGTGGTGGTGATGGTGAAGATGTGGTGATGGTGATTTGGTGGTGGTGGTGATGGTGAAGATGTGGTGATGGTGATTTGGTGGTGGTGGTGATGGTGAAGATGTGGTGATGGTGATGTGTAAATGTGTTGATGGTGATGATGCAGTGATGGTGTTGATGTGGTGGTGGTGATGATGTGGTGGTGGTGATGATGTGGTGATGGTGATGATGTGGTGATAGTTTTGATGTGGTGATGGTGATGATGTGGTGATGGTGATGTGTTGATGGTGTTGATGTGGTGATGGTGATGATGCAGTGATGGTGTTGATGTGGTAGTGGTGATGATGTGGTGATGGTGATGATGTGGTGATGGTGATGATGTGGTGATAGTGTTGATGTGGTGATGGTGATGATGTGGTGGTGGTGGTGATGATGTGGTGGTGGTGATGTAGTGATGGTGTTGATGTGGTGATGGTGTTGATGTGGTGATGGTGATGATGTGGTGATGGTGTTGATGTGGTGATGGTGATGATGTTGTGATGGTGTTGATATTGTGATGATGTGGTGATGGTGATGGTGTTGATGTGATGGTGCTGATGTGGTGATGGTGTTGGTGTTGATATGCTGATGGTGATGATGTGGTGATTTTGATGATGTGGTGATGGTGATGATGTGGTGATGGTGTTGATGTGGTGATGGTGTTGATATGGTAATGGTGATGATGTGGTGATGGTGATGATGTGGTGATGATGATGTGGTGATGGTGATGATGTGGTGATGGTATTGATGTGGTGATGGTGCTGATGTGGTGATGGTGATGATGTGGTGATGGTGTTGATGTGGTGGTGGTGATGATGTGGTGATGGTGATGTGGTGATATTGATGATGTGGTGATGGTGATGATGGTGATGATGTGGTGATGGTGTTGATGTGGTGATGGTGATGATGTTGATGTGGTGGTGGTGATGATGTGATGGTGATGATGTGGTGATGGTGATGATGTGGTGATGGTGATGATGTGGTGATGGTGTTGATGTGGTGATGGTGATGGTGTTGATGTGGTGATGGTGTTGATTAGTTGATTGTCTTGATGAGGTGATGGTGATGGTGATGATGTGGTGATGGTGTTGATGTGGTGATGGTGTTGATGTGGTGATGGTGGTGATGCTGTGGTGATGGTGTTGATGTGGTGATGGTGATGATGTGGTGATGGTGTTGATGTGGTTATGGTGTTGATGTGGTGATATGGTGATGATGTGGTGATGGTGTTGATGTGGTGATGGTGTTGATGATGTAATGGTGATGATGTGGTGAGGGTGTTGATGTGGTGATGGTGATGTGGTGATGGTGATGATGTGGTGATGGTGTTGATGTTGTGATGGTATTGATGTGTTGATGTGGTGATGGTGTTGATGTGGTGATGGTGATGATGTGGTGGTGTTGCTGTGGTGATGGTGTTGATGTTGTGATGGTATTGATGTGTTGATGTGGTGATGGTGTTGATGTGGTGATGGTGATGTGGTGATGGTGATGATGTGGTGATGGTGTTGATGTGGTGGTGGTGATGATGTGGTGATGGTGATGATGTAGTGATGGTATTGATGGTGATGATGGTGATGGTGATTATGTAGTGATGGTGATGATGTGGTTGGTGTGGTGATGTGGTGATGGTGTTGATGTGTTGATGGTGTTGATGTGGTGATGGTGTTGATGTGGTGATGGTGATGATGTGGTGATGGTGATGATGTGGTAATGGTGTTGATGATTGTGTTGATATGGTGATGGTGATGATGTGGTGATGGTGATGATGTGGTGATGGTGTTGATGTGGCGATGGTGTTGATATGGTAATAGTGATGATGTGGTGATGGTGATGATGTGGTGATGGTGTTGATGTGGTGATGGTGCTGATGTGATGGTGTTTATGTGGTGATGGAGGTGATGATGTGGTGCTGGTGATGATGTGGTGAAGGTGATGTGGTGATGGTGATGATGTGGTGATGATGAGGTGATGGTGATGATGTGTTGATGGTGTTGATGTGGTGATGGTGTTGATGTGGTGATGGTGTTGACGGTGTTGATGTGGTGATGGTGATGATGTGTTGATGGTGTTGATGTGGTGAAGGTGATGATGTGGTGATGGTGTTGATGTGGTGATGGTGATGGTGATGATGTATTGATGGTGTTGATGGTGATGGTGTTGATGTGGTGATTGTGATAATGTGGTGATGGTGATGATGTGGTGATGTTGATGTGGTGATGGTGTTGATGTGGTGATGATGAGGTGATGGTGTTGATGGTGATGTTGATGTGGTGATGGTGATTATGTGGTGATGGTGCTGTTGTGGTGTTGGTGATGATGATGTGTTGATGTGGTGATGGTGATAATGTGGTGATGGTGATGATGTGGTGATGGTGTTGATGTGGTGATGGTGTTGATGTGATGATGTGGTGGTGGTGGTGGTGATGTGGTGGTGGTGGTGATGATGTGGTGATGGTGATGATGTGGTGATGGTGATGATGTGGTGATGGTAATGATGTGGTGATGGTGATGATGTGATGGTGGTGATGATGTAGTGATGGTGTTGATGTGGTGATATGGTGATGATGTGGTGATGGTGTTGATGTGGTGATGGTGTTGATGTGGTGATGGTGATGATATAATGGTGATGATGTGGTGATGGTGTTGATGTGGTGATGGTGAAGATGTGGTGATGGTGATGATGTGGTGATGGTGTTGATGTTGTGATGGTGTTGATGTGTTGTTGGTGTCGATGTGGTGATGTGGTGATGGTGATGATGTGGTGGTGTTGATGTGGTGATGGTGATGGTGTGGTGATGATGATGTGGTGATGGTGATGATGTGGTGATGGTGTTGATGTGGTGGGGATGATGTGTTGATGGTGATGATGTGGTGATGGTGTTGATGGTGATGATGTGATGGTGATGATGATGTGGTGGTGATGATGTGGTGATGGTGTTGATATGGTGATGCTGTGGTGATGGTGATGATGTTGATGTGATGATTGTGTTGATATGGTGATGGTGATGATGTGGTGATGGTGATCATGTGGTGATGGTGTTGATGTGGTGATGGTGTTGATGTGGTGATGGTGTTGATATGGTAATAGTGATGATGTGGTGATGGTGCTGATGTGGTGATGGTGTTGATGTGGTGGTGCTGATGTGATGGTGTTGATGTGGTGATGGAGGTGATGATGTGGTGGTGGTGATGATGTGGTGAAGGTGATGTGGTGATGGTGATGGTGTTGATGTGGTGATGATGAGGTGATGGTGATGATGTGGTGATGGTGTTGATGTGGTGATGGTGATGGTGTTGATGTGGTGATGGTGTTGATGTGGTGATGGTGTTGATGTGGTGATGGTGATGATGTGTTGATGGTGTTGATGTGGTGATGGTGTTGATGTGGTGATGGTGTTGATGATGTAATGGTGATGATGTGGTGAGGGTGTTGATGTGGTGATGGTGATGATGTGGTGATGGCATTGATGTTGTGATGGTGTTGATGTGGTGATGGTGTTGATGTGGTGATGGTGTTGATGTGGTGATGGTGTTGATGTGTTGATGGTGTTGATGTGGTGATGGTGATGATGTGGTGATGGTGATGATGGTGATGATGTGGTGATGTTGTTCAGGTGATGGTGTTGATGTGGTGATGGTGATGATGTGGTGGTGTTGATGTGGTGATGGTGATGATGTGGAGTTGATGTGGAGATGTTGGTGATGGTGTTGATGTGGTGATGGTGTTGATGTGGTGATGGTGTTGATGTGGTGATGGTGTTGATGTGGTGATGGTGATGATGTGGTGGTGGTGATGATGTGGTGATGGTGATGATGTGGTGATGGTGTTGATGTGGTGATGGTGTTGATGTGGTGATGGTAATGATGTGGTGATGGTGATGATGTGGTGGTGGTGATGGTGTTGATGTGATGGTGTTGATGTGGTGATGATGTGGTGGTGTTGATGTGGTGATGGTGATGATGTGGTGATGGTGATGATGTTGATTTGGTTATGGTGTTGTGTTGATATGGTGATGATGTGGTGATGGTGTTGATGTGGTGATGGTGTTGATGTGGTGATGGTGATGATGTGGTGATGGTGATGATGTGGTGATGGTGATGATGTGGTGATGGTGATGATGTGATGGTGATGGTGTGGTGAGGGTGTTGGTGTGGTGATGGTGTTGATGTGGTGAGGGTGATGATGTGGTGATGGTGTTGATGTGGTGATGGTGTTGATGTGGTAGTGGTGTTGATGTGGTGATGGTGTTGATGTGGTGATGGTGATGATGTTGATGTGGTGGTGGTGATGATGTGATGGTGATGATGTGGTGATGGTGATGATGTGGTGATGGTGTTGATGTGGTGATGGTGTTGATGTGGTGATGGTGATGATGTGGTGATGGTGATGATGTGGTGGAGGTGATGTTGTGGCGGTGGTGATGTGGTAATTGTGTTGATGTGGTGATGGTGCTGATGTGGTGGTGGTGATGTGGTGATGGTGTTGATGTGGTGATGGTGTTGATGTGGTGATGGTGTTGATGTGGTGATGGTGATGATGTGGTGATGGTAATGATGTGGTGATGGTGTTGATGTGGTGATGGTGTTGATGTGGTGATGGTGATGATGTGGTGATGGTGTTGATATGGTGATGTGGTGATGGTGTTGATGTGGTGATGGTGCTGATGTGGTGATGGTGTTGATGTGGTGATGGTATTGATATGGTGATGGTGTTGATATGGTGATGGTGATGATGTGGTGATGGTGATGGTGTTGATGTGGTGATGGTATTGATATGGTAATGGTGCTGATGTGGTGATGGTGTTGATGTGGTGATGGTGCTGATGTGGTGATGGTGCTGATGTGGTGATGGTGTTGATGTGGTGATGGAGGTGATGATGTGGTGGTGGTGATGATGTGGTGATAGTGATGTGGTGATGGTGTTGATGTGGTGATGGTGATGATGTGGTGATGGTGTTGATGTGGTGATGGAGGTGATGATGTGGTGGTGATGATGTGGTGATGGTGTTGTTGTTGTGTTGTTGTGGTGATGGTGTTGATGTGGTGATGGTGTTGATCTGGTGATGGTGTTGATGTGGTGATGGTGTTGATGTGGTGATGGTGTTGATGTGGTGATGGTGATAATGTGGTGATGGTGATGATGTGGTGATGGTGTTGATGTGGTGATGGTGTTGATGTGGTGATGGTGTTGATGTGGTGGTGGTGGTGTTGATGTGGTGGTGGTGGTGATGTGGGGTGATGATGGTGTTGGTGTTGATGTGGGGTTGGTGCTGATGTGGTGATGGTGTTGATGTGGTGATGGTGATGATGTGGTGATGGTGTTGATGTGGTGATATGGTAATGATGTGGTGATGGTGTTGATGTGGTGATGGTGATGATGTAATGGTGATGATGTGGTGATGGTGTTGATGTGGTGATGGTGATGATGTGGTGATGGTGTTGATGTGGTGATGGTGATGATGTGGTGATGGTGTTGATGGTGTTGATGTGGTGATGGCGTTGATGTGGTGATGGTGATGATGTGGTGATGGTGTTGATGTGGTGGTGTTGATGTGGTGATGGTGATGATGTAATGGTGATGATGTGGTGATGGTGTTGATGTGGTGATGGTGATGATGTGATTGTGTTGATGTGGTGATGGTGTTGATGTGGTGAGGGTGATGATGTTGTGATGGTGTTGATGTGGTGATGGTGTTGATGTGGTGATGGTGGTGATGGTAATAATAATAATAATAATAATAGTAATAATAATAATAATAATAGGTTTATTAAAGTATGGCAGCCGTCAGGCTGAAAATATACAAATTAGAAATACAATAAACTATAATACTAAATAGGCTACACTAGAGGGGGGGAGGGGAGAGTTGGAGGTGGTTTAGGAGAGCTAAAAATAGAGACAAAGGGGAAGGGAGGGTGGTGTAAAGGGAGCACTGAGAGGGTGGCGGTGAGGTGTTAATCTGCACCGCGACCCGTTGGGATTGACTATCACTGCTGGGCATTGTTTATAATCCTCACTATCGCTGGTACTGCGCTCATTTGTAACGGTCAGTACGCAGCACCCTGAAGGGCGTGAGTAGGTTGTGGTGTCTGGGGAAGCGGGCGGGGGGAGGGGCGTCGGGTGGCTGGAGGTGGCGGTGGCGAGGATGATGAAGCAGGGAGACACCAAATTTTCTGAGGGCGTCCTGGTGTCTGTCAGAGAGCCTCGGGAGAGTCAGGGTGGTCTGGGCATTGTCGTAGGCGTGGTAGTCAGGGCCTAAAATGACCCTGAATGCCCTCTTTTGAACCCTTTCAAGCTGCTGTTGTTGGGTGAGGGTAAGGGACGATGAGGCATACATGAGCTTTGGGAGTATGAAAGATGTGTAAATACTGCACAGCTCAGCAGCCGGTACCCCCAGCGTCCTAAGTCTACACAGCACGTACAGCTTGTAGGAGGCTGCTCTGATGGTGTTGGAGACGTGGAGCTTCCAGTTGAGTTGGTTGTCAACATTGATGCCGAGTAATTTGGTGGACTGGACAACCTGGAGGTGGTGTGAGCCAATAGACAGCAGCGGAGGTGGCACATCTCTCTTGGACGTGCAAACATGCATCACCATGGTCTTGGTGTGGTTAATAGTGGCATTATTGTCCACCGTCCATGCCTGAAGGTTGTCGAGCGACGCTTGAAGAGGTGCATAGTCTGGATCTCTGTTGCTGACGGTGACGCCCAAGGTGCTGTCGTCAACATATTTCCAGCGATGCGGTGTGTCCATGAGGGCGTTGTTAATGAGCACCAAGAAGCAAAGCGGACCCATTTTAGTGCCTTGCGGGACGCCACACGTCAGCTCAAGAGGAGGGGAGACCGAGCCCTGGGAGCCAACTATTTGCTGGCGTGGGCTGAGGAAATCAGTCAGCCACGATACAATATTAGGGTGAAGCCCCAGCTCAATGGCCTTAGTAATGACAACAGTGTGGTCTACAAGGTCAAATGCTTTCCTGAAGTCGACAAAAGCAAGGGCAAGGGAGGTGTCTCGTTTGTCTAGGTGGCTGTGTATGAAATCTAGAAAGCTGACCAGGCAATGAGTGGCAGAGGAGTGTTTCATGTTGCCAAATTGTTGGATGTCTATGAGGCTACTAATATCATCATAAGCCCAGTTAAAAATAAAATCTTCACAAATGAGGGTGGGAATGGGAGTGATGGCGATTGGCCTTAGGTCATTAAGGGACTGAGGGCTGGAAGTTTTGGGGATGGGAGTAACATAGGACGTTTTCCAGTCGCTTGGGCAAGTGTTTTGTTCAAGTGATGCATTTATAATGGAGCAAATGGGGGTGGCAAGTTCAGGGGCAAATTCCTTATAGATTTTAATTGGGAGGTCAGTGGGTGTGGTAGCTCTGTGTGTCCTTAATTTCTTTAATTTATTGAAAACATCAACCTCCTGGACGGAGGGGGTGGGGAGGGGGATGGTAGGTATGTGGGGAGGGCGGTGAGATCAAGTTTTGGGAGGCTTTGACAGATACCCGCGAAATGGATATTTATCTCCTCAGCCGCTCGGTCAGGTGATAAATGTGAAGTGCAAGGAACACAAAGGAACACAAAGGAAGAACAAACAACAGGAGACCTGCTGGTCCTTACGAGGCTGTTTGTGACAAGCTACACTAACTATCTAATCAAAGGTGGAAGATGAAGGACAGCAAAAGCGAAGGCTCCTCCCCACCCCCCATCCCTCCAGCCAAAGCTGGCAGGAAAGGAAAAAGAACCATGCAGCATGGAAAAACTGCATGGAATTTATGTAGGAAAGACGAAAGAACTACCATTACTGCTACCACTAACCGGGCGATAAAAGCGGACAAGGACACCAGTATTCGAAAGAACTTAACGTTATTATGACAATGAGTAATATCTTAGTTGCTGGTTGGATTCAAAATACTTGTCTAATCTATTCTTGAAGGCCGTAACTGTTGTACTATCAACGACATCACAGGGTAGAGAGTTCCAAACATTAACAACTCGATTGAAGAAGAAGTGTTTAGCTTCGTGCGACGAGAATCTTTTACCACTTATCTTCAAATTGTGATTTCTTCTTGTTCTATTTGATCGATCAATTGTAAAGTAATTTTCCGCATTAATATCACTGAATCCCTTAAACATTTTAAACACTTCTATTAGATCGCCTCGCATTCTTCGTATTGATAGGCTGAATAAATTTACTTCTTTAAGCCTTTGTTCATAAGATAAATTTCTCAACCTAGGAATCATCTTTGTTACTCTTCGTTGAACCCGTTTCAACTTTTCTATGTCTTTTCTGTAATAGGGAGACCAAAACTGTACACAGTACTCTAGACGGGGTCGAATCAACGAATTATACAGTTTTAATATTACTTTTTCCAATTCATTATTAAAGACTCGTCCGATGAAGCCAACCAATTTGTTTGCAGTTTTAACTACCTCTGAACAATGCTGACCGGGCTTTAAATCGCTTGATATAGTGATTCCAAGATCCTTTTCTTTACTTACTGCAGAAAGTTGTTGGCCATTCATTACGTATCGAACGCGATTGTTATTTTTTCCGATGTGCAACACTTTACATTTGTCAATGTTAAATTTCATTTGCCATTGATTGGCCCAACGTGCAAGTCGATCTAGATCTGATTGTAAAGCTTCTTCGTCGAGTGTCGCAGTTACTTTACTAGCAATTTTTGTGTCATCAGCAAATTTTGATACTTTGCAAGTGAGCCCATCATCGATATCATTAACATAAATTAAGAAGAGCATGGGGCCAAGCACTAATCCTTGAGGTACGCTGCTTCTGACATCGAGCCAGTTAGATGTAACACCGTTTAGAACTACTCTTTGTTTCCGCTCAGAGAGCCAGTCCGCAAGCCAATTGTGAATGTTACCCGAGATACCGTGCGCCAATAGTTTGCTGAGCAATCGTTGGTGGGGGACTTAATCAAATGCCTTTTGAAAATCCAGATATATGATATCTACTGATCTGCTTTCATCAAACACCTCAAAAATATAATGAAAAAAATCAAGTAAGTTAGTCAAACACGAACGTTTACTACGGAAGCCATGTTGCGAATTATTTATTAGATTATTTTCTTCGAAGAATTTCACCATATTGTCGCGAATGATAGTCTCCGTTAACTTACAAACAATCGATGTCAGGCTAATTGGTCGATAGTTTCCTGGATGAGACTTGTCCCC
Source organism: Eriocheir sinensis (assembly GCF_024679095.1). NCBI lineage: Eukaryota > Metazoa > Arthropoda > Malacostraca > Decapoda > Varunidae > Eriocheir > Eriocheir sinensis. The sequence continues at coordinate 252,693 of NW_026112001.1, forward strand.
CTTTTTGAAAATTGGTGTGACATTTGCAAGTTTCCAATCTGACGGAACTTTTCCAGCTATTAAAGATTTATTGTATATGATGGAGAGAAGGAGGGAGAAGGAGGGTGAATGTTTGCCGAGTCCACAAAGAGACCTGACCTTGTGATACCACTGTCTGTTGTTGGCCTGTTTAAGATGGTGTATTTTATCTGGATAATAGTTTGCTCTGGCAGTTTTGATCTCCCTGATGACTCTGTTCCTAAGCTGTCTGTAGCGGGCAGGGTCTGTGTTGTGGGCCCTGTTTCTCTGCGAGATGAGCCTCTTGACGGTGGGGTTAATCCAGGGGGCGTCAAATGGATGGACTGGGAATGTCTTGACGGGGAAGAAGGTGTGGTAGGCACTGGTAATAGTGTGCTGGTAGTGCTTCCATTTCTGGTTGACGTCTGGCTCATTTGTTACCTCAGTCCAGGGGTGTTGAGTAATCCACTGCCCGAACCGTCTGATGGCCGAGTCGGTCAGGGGCCTGAATGATCTGGCGGAGGATGATTGAGGCAGAGAGGTGGTGTGAGCCGGTTCCCACAGGACTGACAGGTGGCCGCTGCGTCCCATGATGGTGATGTGGTGGTGGTGTTGATGTGATGGTGGTGGTGCAGGACATTATCTTCACAACACCACACCACAGTCACCTCCCTAATGTTGCTGTGTTGGTGTTGGTGGTGGTGGTGCAGGCCATTACTTTCACAACACCACACCACAGTCCACCACAGTCACCTCCCTAATGTTGCTGTGGTGGTTATGGTGGTGGTAATGATGGTGCAGGCCATTACCTTCACAACACCACACCACAGTCCACCACAGTCACCTCCCTAATGTTGCTGTGTTGGGCTGCCTCAACCACCACGGGCAGTCCCTCCACCACCTCACCGAAGACAAGAGACGAATTCTGACTTTCCAGACAATACTTGGTGAAGATGCCAAACAGACCACGCACACCCTGGGTATGGTCATTCCACAACAGCCCACACACATCCCCCAGCCGGCCTGACCTTCGGTACTTACCCTTATTAAGGTCAGGCAGCAGGATGGAATCCCCCTCCCCATCATTACTCTCATAGTCCCCGGCCCACACAAACTCTCCCAATTGCCCCTTCTTCACCACCCCTAGCAAGCTGGTGTTGCGGTAGGAGGGGCCGCGCTGCCCTGTGCACAGCAACAGAAACTGCCTGCCCCGCGGGGTGTCGGGGCTCAGATGGATTTTGACCCGCCGTGTTGTGCTGCCTGGCCAGGACAGGTCCAGGAACACAGTGCAGGGGGGGGAGGGCGGCACGACCTCACTCACCTGTAAACACACAACACAACAGGTGATGCGGCATGTACACACACGCGTCGCACACACACACACACAAGATGGCGGACGGACACAGCTGAACTCCTGACGCGTCTTCATATTATCATCAAGCTATGCGGGAACTAAACCCTAGACGTGGGAATTAAGGTGGGAGCCGTGCTAGGTGACAATTGTGCTTTTCCGGATTAATAAAGGCTGAGAACAGTGAATAACACTGAATAATGAGCCAGGAGAAGGCGGGGGCGACGGCATCGTCGTCACCGGCGGGTTTGTTTACACTAGTAAGCAGGGGAGCCAGGCCAAGGGACAATGATTTTGAAGGTTTCTCGGATGATGTGGAGAGGCACAGAGACCAAGACATTATGTTGAGAAGGAGACTTATCAACTTGGAAAGGGAGATGAAGGAAATGAAGGACAGAATGGGGGCGTTGGAGAGGGAGGTTGACGTCCTGAAGATGGAGAAGAATGTATGAAAAAATGCATACAATGACCTGCATAAGCAGGTAACACTGAATGAGAAGGATACACATAAAGTCTGGAAGGAGGAACAAGAAAAGGAGAATGTTAGCTTTAAGAAAATTGTGGAGGAGCATGTTAAGGCAAAGGATGAAGCAATAACTGAAAAGGTGATCAAGGTGATAAAAGATAAAACAAATAGTGAGGGATGTAGTTGATAAAAAGAAGTCTGTAGTAGTGGTGGGCATTAATGAAGAGCACATGCCGATCAAACATACAAGGGAAAAGAAAGAAAGGAAGGCAGTGGAGCAAGTAACTGAAGCAATTCAGGAAGATCATGAGCTGGTAGGAGAGATCGAGGAAGTATTCAGGCTTGCGAAGTACGAAGAAGGAGCCCAACGACCAGTAAAAATTAGATTTAGGTCTCAAGTGTCTGTGGCAGAAGTGATGGGAAAGTCATGGAAGTTAGAGAGAACAGAGGCCTACAAAAAAGTCTGGGTAAGGAAGGACAGAAGTGTGGAGGAAAGGAACACGATAAGAAACTTAAAGAATCAAGCTAACGAAAAGAATGAAGCAAGGTCAGAGGATGACAAAAAGAAGTTTTTCTGGAGAGTGATAGACATGGACCTAAGGAAGTGGTACAGAAGGGAAGAGGAGACAGCTTGAAAGTGGCAAAAAACAGATGTTATGGGGATTACAGAAACTAAATTGACTGGTAGTATAGATGCATTTAACTTAGGGGATGGTAAATATAATGCATGGATGAGAAATAGAGAAAATAAACAAGGAGGAGGAGTGATGCTATTGTTGAAAAAAGAATTGACTGTGGAGGGTGTCACCTATGGAGAAGGGGAAGTGGAGGTTTTAAATGTGGGAGTAAGAATGCAAAGGGGAGGATGCAGAAATATTGCAGTGGTGTATGTCCCCCCAAAACCAGCTCATGGACAGAAGAATTGTACAAGAAGAAGCTGGAAGACACAATAGAATGCCTACGGAGATTGCTGGTGGAGAAAGAAAAGATTTTGAGAATGGGAGATTTTAATTGTAAGGAAATGTCATGGGAAAACTGGTCAACAGAAGGAAGTGAAGCTTCATGGGGGAACAAGGTTTTGGAATTGGTTATAGATAACGTCCTCACACAGTGGGTGGAGGAAAATATGAGATTCAGAGGAAATGATGAGCCATCTAGATTGGACTTGATAATCACCAGGGAGCCGGATACCATAGAGGAGATGAACTATAAGAGCCCTATAGGGAAGAGCGATCATGTCCTTATCGAATACATATTACGAGAAGAAGGTAGAAAAATCAGAAATGAGGACTACAGGAAAGAATGGTTCAACTTTAATTAAGCAAATTTTGAACAACTTAGGAAGCATTTTGAGGAAGCACAATGAGATTCTTTTTTTGAGGCTGACAATGTGGAAGAAAAATGGGCTATCTTGCTTAGGGTTGCACCGATTAATCGGTAAGTAATCGGTAATCGGCCTAATCGGCCACTTTGCCGATTAATCGGTAGTCGGTCTTTTGACCGATTAATCGGGGCCGATTATTATTTTTTCTCTCTTTTATAATACAGTGTACATAACACAGTACTAATAATGTTAATGTAAGGATGGTGATGTTACCAAAACTCTAATACCTTTCCACAGCATTTATTTCCAACAAGTCCCTATGCAAATGTATATTATGTAATTCAAATTGATATATAAAATTATGATATGAACTGAAGCACTGGTATTTGCTTCAACTTTGAAACTAGAAAAAAAAATCAACATATTACTTTATATTACAACCAAGAAAAATTAAATGCTTATTTCAACTTGCTTAGCACAGTAACTGAGTAATGTCCTTCACCAAGCCTGCTGTGCATAGGACAGTAAATTAGTAGAAGACTTGAGAGATTGATAAACCTTCTGTACACTACCATTTCTAGTAGCATCTAGGATCACCACAAGAACGAGAAAACTGGGAAATTCTAACATATTAAAATCAGGATGTTTCCACAAAGCAAGGCTAAATTATAAGTAACAAATTACTAGACGTATTTGTTCTCCATGCAGATGACAGTTGGGCAGTAAACAAAGTTGTAAACATGTGGGTTACGGTATGTCTTTAACTTTGTGGTACCAGTGTCCAATAATTAATGAAGATTAATCACATTTACAATTTATAAATAATCGGCCGATTAATCGGTATCGGCCGATTATTGGTTACCGATTAATCGGTAATCGGTAATCGGCCAAATTGCTTATCGGTGCAACCCTAATCTTGCTACGGATTTACAACGAAGGAGTGGAAAACTGGGTACCAAGGATGAAAGTTGGCCAGAAATCAAGAGAAGAGTGGTATAATAGAGTGTAGACACCAAGCAGGATAAGGAGAAGGCATGGAACAAATGGAGAAAAAATAGGAGGATGGATCTATGGAATCAGTACAAAGGGAAGAGGAATGCAAATGTCAAAATAAGAAGAGAAGAAAAAAGTAATTTTTAGAAAAATATTGTAGATAAGTGCAAAGACCAGCCAAAACTGTTTTATAAGTTCATAAATGGAAAACTGAAAAATAGAGATGAGATCCAGGAAGTTAAAGTTAATGGTGAAACTTCTGAAAGTATAAGTGAAATAGTAGAAGTGATGATTGTTTCCAAACAGTGTTCACAAGGGAGAGTGAGTTTGAAGGTATAGATGCAGTGCCAGAGGATAGAGTTGGACTGGAAAGGATACAAACATCAACAGATGTAGTTAGGAAATTATTGGAAGAACTGGATGCGAGGAAACTGGCAGGACCGGATGATATAGCAAATTGGGTGCTAAAAGAGTGTAACCAGCAAATAGCTGGAAAGTTGAGCAACTTGATTAATGTCTCACTAGCACAAGGGAAGGTACCAATGGACTGGAAACACGCTAACATTATCCCAATATATAAAGGAGGAAGTAAAGAAGATCCGTTGAACTACAGCACCCTCTCGAGTTTCACGCTATCCGAGTTTCGCGATCCTCGAGTTTCGTGGTTAGTTTTAAATTCTTACCATCCCGACTTTCGCGCATTATCACTCCGAGTTTCGCGCTGCTTTGACATGTACGGGTCACGTCTACTTACCATCGCCGTTGCGCACGCTACCTTAAAAGGTAGTATCACACTGGACGTTTTCCTCCAATCAATGTGGCTATGGCAAGAGAGACTTATTTACACATTAACCGCATTTGAACTTCCTGCCGCCTCTTCCCTGTCGCATTTGGTTCAACTCGGCGCAGCCTCAATACCACGCAAGACCCCGACTCGATAGGAGGTGTGTAGCTTCACTCTGGTTATTAGCCCCTCTCGTGAAAGGTGAGATAGAGAGGATGAAAACAAGGAGAAAGGAGAAGGGTGTGGGGAGGGAGGGTCAGAAAGGAGAGTCAGGTCAGGGCTTTGGTCAGGACGACCTGACTCAGGTCAGGGCTTTGGTCAGGATATGACCTGACTCAGGTCAGGTCAGGTCCATATTTGTCACACACACACACAGGTGAAATGAGAACGATGTGGGAAAGATGGGGCAGAAAGGAGAGTCAGATCAGGGCTTTGGTTAAAACATGATTTGACTCGGGTCAGATCATGTCCTGACTTGTCACACACACACACACACATACAGAAGGGGAATAAGAATGGTGTGGGGAGGGAGGGGCAGAAAGGAGAGTCAGATCAGGGCTTTGGTTAAAACATGATTTGACTCGGGTCAGATCATGTCCTGACTTGTCACACACACACACACACATACAGAAGGGGAATAAGAATGGTGTGGGGAGGGAGGGGCAGAAAGGAGAGTCAGATCAGGGCTTTGGTCAGGATATGACCTGACTCAGGGCAAGCCATGACCTGACTCTCCTGCTCCTCCCTCCTCATTCCCTTTCTGTGTGTGTGTGTGTGTGTGTGTGACATGACCTGACTCTCCCTTCTGCCCCTCCACCCCACACCCTTCTAATTTCCCCCTATGTGTGTGATGCACACCTGGAAAAGTTGCCGGTTGCCCAAGCTGGTGCCAATGCGGTGGGAAGAAAAAGGGCCCAGTGTGACACCAGCTTACGGACAACCGACAACTCGCTCCTGGATGGGCGTATGAGCGTTGCCAGTAGCCACAATAGTTAGAGGAAAACGGCCAGTCGGACACCACCTTAAGGCAGTGAGGCCGCCGATTGGGTTAGTGCCGGCAATGACGACATCGGACTCCCAGCGAATCACAAGCGTGTTTTCAGAGCTCAGCCAATCATAAGGCTTCATCTGTGGCTTTAAATTGACCCGTTCTCTCTTCCTGTTTTCTTCCTTTTTCCAAGGTAAGTATTTTGAGATAACAAGGGAGTAAAGGAGGAAAAAAAGTGAGCTCCAGGGGACAGCATGAGCCAATTATAATGGCGCCACTATAAACAGTTGCCTGCACCATGACAGGCTCGGGGCCAACCATCACACCCAGATGGATAGTCTACCGGCGCCATAGGCCACGTAAAAAAAAAAAAAAAAAAAAATAAATAAATAAATAAAAAAAAATCTCCACGGGTCGGAACTAATAAGCGCCTTTTCAGTGTTTTCAATACCTCGAGCTTTGTGATCCTCCAGTTTAGCGCTATACCTTCGGAATGAAGTGGCCTTGAAACTTCGAGAAGAGTACTGTATAGGCCAGTGTCATTAACAAGCGTAGTAGCCGAGATGTGAGAAAATAATAAAAAACAGATGGGTGGAATATTTAGTAAGCAGCAGTATATTAACAAATAGTCAAATCGGATTCAGAGGAGGGCGATCTTGTGTAACTAATCTGACCAGCTTCTATTCAAGAGTAATTGATATAATGTAGGAGAGGGACTGTTGGGCAGATTTGCATGTACAGGTAACTTGATTTATGCGAGTTTAGTTTACGCGTTTTGAACTAACGCAGGGTCCAAAATCCAAATATTTGTTTAATTTACACGTTTTTTCACTTATATGCGATATTTTATGGAGTGGGCACCAGATGTCTCACGCAACTGGACTCACACGGCGTTGCAGCCACACAGCTGAGCTCAGTTCTTCCCGCGCACCACTTGACAACAATACAGTACCCACGCTGCCACGCTACTCAACAATAGGGGTGGGCAGATACCGGTACTAACGGTACCAGCTATACGGTATGGTACCGGTACCAGACTGCTCGGTACTGGTACCAATACTAGCCAGTTGCTCATGGTGTCCCTCATTTATTCCTCACACGAATGAGCTGAGACCGAGTGCCTGAGTGGATATCTCGGTGATATGGATATTCTCTCTCTCTCTCTCTCTCTCTCTCTCTCTCTCTTGTTTATGACGTAACCAAATCACTGGACGTAGTCTATCTTGATTTCCAGAAAGCGTTTGATAAAGTCCCACATCATAAATTACTTTACAAATTAAAGCAAACAGGTATTGACAATCAAGTAAACCAATGGATCGCAAATTGGTTGAGCAACAGACAACAAAGAGTAGTGATTGACCGATTTAACTCAGAGTGGGCGCTGGTCACTAGTGGCGTCCCTCAGGGCTCGGTTCTTGGCCCAGTGCTCTTCATTATTTACATCAACGACGTGGATGTTGGACTCAATAATCGCATTAGTAAATTTGCAGACGACACAAAGATCGGTAACTCGGTTCTCACTGACGAAGACAGCTTGGTCGGATAGATGGGAGATGCCCTTTAACGTAGACAAGTGCCAGGTCCTTCAAGTTGGAACGAGGAATAAGAAGTTCGATTACGAAATGCGCGGCGTTAAACTCAAAAGCGTTCAATGCGTCAAGGACTTGGGGTCAAGTGGGGGGGTCAAAATTGCGTCAAACCTCAAATTCTCACAGCAATGCATCGATGCAGCAAATAAAGCGAACAGAATGTTGGGCTTCATTAAAAGAAACTTTTTATTCAAGAATAAAGATGTAATACTCCCGCTTTTCAATAGTTTAGTCAGACCCCACTTGGAATATGCGGTACAGTTTTGGTCTCCCCACCATGCAAAGGACATTGCTAAACTAGGTGTTCAGCGTCGGGCAACGAAAATGATCCCTTCCTTGCGCAACAAATCCTACGAAGAAAGGCTTTTCACCCTTAACATGTTCCCTCTTGAGAAACGTCGCCTCCAAGGAAAACTGATTGAATGTTTTAAAATACTTAATGGTTTCACGAATGTAGACAGATCAACATTGTTTATGATCGATGACACTTTGCGCACGAGGAACAATGGCGTAAAACTCAGATGTAGGCAAGTAAATTCAGACTGCACCAAATTTTTCTTCACCGTTGTAGTGCGAGAATGGAATAAGCTCCCACCATCAGTGGTCCAGTGTAACACGATTGACTCCTTCAAAAAAATGCTCGACCGTCACTTCCTTCAACTTAATATCAACTAGAGTAGAAATGCAACGTTTTAAAGCCTTTTGATTAATGTAAAATCACTTAGGTTTAAGGACAGACCACCTAGTCTGGACCATGGGGTCTGTGTGGTCTGATTTTCTATGTAAATCTATGTAAATCTCTCCACTGAATGAAGTGAATATTTATTTCTCGATAGAAGCCTACCTCTTGTTTGATTTACATTGTTTTTGATTTACGCGACCTCTTCAAGGACACAATACTCGCGTAAATCGAGAGTTACCTGTATCTGGACTTAAAGAAAGCATTTGATAAAGTGCCCCACAAGAGATTAATATGGAAACTCAATCATGTTGGAGGGCTGGGAGGTTCAATGTTGGATTGGATTATAGACTTTTAATGAAGAGAGAAATGAGAACAGTAATCAGGAACAATAAATCAAGCTGGATGGAAGTGACCAGTGGAGTCCCCCAAGGATCGGTGTTGGCTCCGATTATGTTTGTAATATATATTAATGACATGACAGAAGGGGTGACAAGCTATATGAATATGTTTGCTGATGATGCTAAAATAATGAGGAGGGTGGCAAGTAAAGAAGACTGTGTAGCCCTAAGCCAGGATCTAGACAGAACAAGCGAATGGTCACGCAAATGGGAAATGACATTCAATACAAGGAAGTGCAGTGTGATGGAGTTTGGTAAGAGCAGTAGACGAATATCAGGGAACTACTTTCTGTGTAATGAAAGAATCATGAAGAAAAAGGAGGAAAAAGATCTGGAAGTGACAATAACAAACAAGTTATCCTTTGGAAAGCATATAAATAGGATAACTGGGGAAACATACAATCTTCTTAGAAACATAAAAGCAGCATCTATATATCTAGACGAAGAAATGGCGACGAAACTAATAACATCGATGATACGTCCAAGACTGGAATATGCAGCATTAGTGTGGTCACATAGACTTAAGAAAGAAATTAGAAAGTTGGAAAGAATACAAAAAGCAGCGATTAAACTACCAGAAACTCTGAGAGAACATACTTATGAAGAAAGACTGGAGAAACTGGGACTAACACACTGGAGAGAAGGAGAGAGAGAGGGGACCTAATAGCATTATACAGGATACAAGAGGGATTGGAGAAATTGGACAGAGAAGACCTAGTGGTACTTGATAGGAGTGTGACAAGAGGGAATGGTAAGAAACTGAAGAAGAGCGACTGTAGGAGAGACATCAAGAAATACAGTTTTCCATACAGAAGCATAACTACATGGAACGGACTTGACGAGGAGACTGTGCAAAAACGATTCATGAATTTAAAGCCAAACTGGATAGAGGTAACTCTCGATTTACGCGAGTACTGTGTCCTTGAAGAGGTCGCGTAAATCAAAAACAATGTAAATCAAACAAGATGTAGGTTTCAATCGAAAAATAAATATTCAAATCATTCAGTGGAGAGAGAGAGAGAGAGAATATCCATATCACCGAGATATCCACTCAGGCACTCAGTCTCAGCCTCACTCGTGTGAGGAAGAAATGAGGGACACAATGAGCGACTGGCTAGTATTAGAACCAGTACCGAGCAGTCTGGTACTGGTACCGTACCGTATAGCAGGTACCGGTACCTCCCCACCCCTATTGTTGAGTAGCATGGCAGCGTGGGTACTGTATTGTTGTTCATGTGGCGCACAGGAAGAACTGAGCTCAGCTGTGTGGCTGCGGCGCCGTGTGAGTCCAGTTGCGTGAGACATCTGGTGGCTACTCTATAAAATATCGCGTATAAGTGGAAAAAACGTGTAAATTAAATTTTTGGGGGGATTTTGCACCCTGCGTTATTTAAAAAACGCGTAAACCAAACTCGCGTAAATTGAGTTACCTGTAATAAGGGTTATGGAGAAGGGACAGCATGAGGCTAGTATGGCTCTTTTCCTGTATTTCACAACGAGGTAAATACAACTAGGTAAATACACACACACACACACACACACACACATCCAAGACTAGAATATGCAGCATTAGTGTGGTCACCTAGACTGAAAAAAGAAATTAGAAAGTTGGAAAGAATACAGAGAGCAGTGACTAACTACCGGAAACTCTGAGAGAACATACTTATGAACAAAGACTGGAGAAATTGGGACTAAAAACATTGGAAAGAAGAGAGAGAGGGAACCTAATAGCATTATACGGGATACAAGAGGGAATGGAGAAATTGGACAGGGAAGACTTAGTGGTACGTGATAGGAGTGAGACAAAAGGGAATAGTAAGAAATTGAAGAAGAGCGTCTGTAGGAGAAACATCAAGAAATAGAGTTTTCCATACCAAAGTATCACAACGTGGAATGGACTTGACGAAGAGACTGTGTGATAAAACGATTCATGAATTTAAAGCCAAACTGGATAATAAGTGTTATGGGGA